>NW_027593210.1:0-36600 GCF_964213995.1 Mustelus asterias
ACTCCTCCTCCACCCCCCGCACACTCCTCCTCCACCCCCCCCGCACACTCCTCCTCCACCCCCCGCACACTCCTCCTCCACCCCCACGCACACTCCTCCTCCACCGCCCCCCCCCCGCACACTCCTCCTCCACCCCCCCCGCACACTCCTCCTCCACCCCTCGCACACTCCTCCTCCACCCCCCGCACACTCCTCCACCACCCCCCGCACACTCCTCCTCCACCCCCCCACACACTCCTCCTCCACCCCCTCGCACACTCCTCCTCCCGCACCCACGCACACTCCTCCCTCCACCCCCCCCCCGCACACTCCTCCTCCACCCCCCCCCCGCACACTCCTCCTCCGCCACCCCCCCCGCACACTCCTCCTCCACCTCCCCCCCTGCACACTCCTCCTCCCCCCGCACACTCCTCCTCCACCCCCCCCCCCCCCGCACACTCCTCCTCCACGTCCCTGCACACTCCTCCTCCACCCCCCCCCCCCGCACACTCTTTACTCTGTATCTAACCCCGTGCTGTACCTGTCCTGGGAGTGTTTGATGGGGGACAGTGTAGAGGGAGCTTTACTCTGTATCTAACCCCATGCTGTATCTGTCCTGGTCGTGTGTGATGGGGACAGTGTAGAGGGAGTTTTACTCTGTATCTAACCCCGTGTTGTACCTTTTGGGAACACAAAGAGATCGAATCTTGTCTCTGCGCAGTAAACATAGAACATAGAAAAGCTACAGCACACACAGGCCCTTTGGCCCAAAAGTTGCGCCGACCATGTCCCTACCTACTAGGCTTACCGATAACCCTCTATCTTACTAACTTCGATGAACTTATCCAAAAGTCTCTTAAAAGACCCTGTCGAATCCGCCTCCACCACCACTACCGGCAGCCGATTTCACGCACCCACCACCCTCTGAGTGAAAAACGTACGCCTAACATCTCCTCTGTACCTACTCCCCAGCACCGTAAACCTGTGGCCTCTCGTGGCAACCATTTCAGCCCTGGGTAAAAGCCTCTGAGAATCCACTCTATCAATACCTATCAACATCTTATACACCTCTATCAGGTCACCTCTCATCCTTCGCCTCTCCAAGGAGAAAAGACCTAGCTCTCTCAACCTATCCTCATAAGGCATGCCACCTAATCCAGGCAACATCCTTGAAAATCTCCGCACCCTTTCTATAGCTTCCACATCCTTTCTGTAATGAGGTGACGAGAACTGGGCACAGTACTCCAGGTGGGGTCTGACCAGGATCCTATACAGCTGCAGCATTATCTCCCGATTTCCAAACTCAATTCCTCTATTGATGAAGGCCAGTATTCCATAGGCCTTCTTAACCACAGCCTCCACCTGCAATGCTGCTTTGAACGTCCTATGAACCCGGACCCCAAGATCCCTCTGTTCTTCCACACTGCCAAGCGTCTCACCCTCAATATTATATTCTTCCATCCTATTCGGCACGGTAGCAGAGTGGATAGCACTGCTGCTTCACAGCTCCAGGGTCCCGGGTTCAATTCCCGGCTCAGGTCACTGTCTGTGTGGAGTTTGCACATTCTCCTCGTGTCTGAGTGGGTTTCCTCCGGGTGCTCCGGTTTCCTACCGCAGTCCAAAGATGTGCGGGATAGTATGATTCGCCAGGTTAAAAATTGCCCCTTAGTGTCCTGTGATGCGTAGGTTAGTGGGATTAGCAGGTAAATATGTGGGGGTAGGGCCTGGGTGGGATTGTGGTCGGTGCAGACTCGATGGGCCGAATGGCCTCCTTCTGTACTGTAGGGTTTCTATGATTTCTATGATATTCGACATGCCAAAATGAACCATCACACACTTATCTGGGTTGAAGTCCATCTGCCATTTCTCCGCCCTTGCATCTTATCTATGTCTCATTGCAAGTGCTGACATCCCTCTGCACTATCCACAACACCTCCAACCTTTGTGTCATCAGCAAACTTCCCAACCCATCCTTCCACTTCCTCATCCAGGTCATTTATAAAAATCACAAAGAGCAAGGGTCCCAGAACAGATCCCTGGGGCACTCCACTGATGACCGACCTCCATGCTGAAAAAGACCCAACTACAACCACTCCGTAAAGATTGATGGAAGAGTGCAGAGGCAGTATTGTGTGTCCAATTGGTGCTGTACCCACTCCAGGAGAGACGTACAAAGACAGTGTAGCGTTACTTTTATGCTGTAGGAGCACCCCCCCCCCCACACCGCCCCACTCCACACACAGCCCCCCACTCCATCAACCCAAACATCCGCCCGCTGTCCCTGCCCTGGGTGTGTTTGCTGGGGAAATTGCAGATGGAGTTTTATCTTGTGTTTCCCCGATGCTACACCTGTCCCTGCAGATGCAGAAAGAACCTGATTCTTATTGGAACCAGGTATTTAGGAACAGCAGTGACCGCACTCTCCTTTCACAACCTGCACAGATACATGACTGAATTGCTCTGATTGTCAATACACATCCAGGTGCACGGCTAACCTCATCCCTACTGCCTTTACCTTCCAGGTGTATCACCGACTTCGTTCTTATTACCAACTGACAAACAGATACATCACTGACCTCACTCTTATTGTCGCTACTGATTCCCTGCGACCCCCACGTTACAAAACGAATAAAGGCAACACAGCAGCAGCAAAGAAGAACAAAGAACAAAGAACAGTACAGCACAGGAAACAGGCCCTTCAAGCCTGTGCCGCTCCTTGGTCCAACTAGACCAATCGTTTGTATCCCTCCATTCCCAGGCTGCTCATGTGACTATCCAGGTAAGTCTTAAACGATGTCAGCGTGCCTGCCTCCACCACCCTACTTGGCAGCGCATTCCAGGCCCCCACCACAATCTGTGTAAAAAACGTCCCTCTGATGTCTGAGTTATGCTTCGCCCCTCTCAGCTTGAGCCCGTGACCCCTCGTGATCGTCACCTCCGACCTGGGAAAAAGCTTCCCACTGTTCACCCTATCTATACCCTTCATAATCTTGTATACCTCTATTAGATCTCCCCTCATTCTCCGTCTTTCCAAGGAGAACAACCCCAGTCTACCCAATCTCTCCTCATAGCTAAGACCCTCCATACCAGGCAACATCCTGGTAAACCTTCTCTGCACTCTCTCCAATGCCTCCACGTCCTTCTGGTAGTGCGGCGAACAGAACTGGACGCAGTACTCCAAATTTGGCCTAACCAGCGTTCTATACAGCTGCATCATCAGACTCCAGCTTTTATACTCTCTACCCCGTCCTATAAAGGCAAGCATACCATATGCCTTCTTCACCACCTTCTCCACCTGTGTTGCCACCTTCAAGGATTTGTGGACTTGCACACCTAGGTCCCTCTGTGTTTCTATACTCCTGATGACTCTGCCATTTATTGTATAACTCCTCCCTACATTATTTCTTCCAAAATGCATCACTTCGCATTTATCCGGATTAAACTCCATCTGCCACATGTCCGCCCAATTTTCCAGCCTATCTATATCCTGCTGTATTGCCCGACAATGCTCTTTGCTATCCGCAATTCCAGCCATCTTCGTGTCATCCGCAAACTTGCTGATTACACCAGTCACACAAACTGTCTCAAAAACCTTCAGCTCCTTCAATCATTCTGATCCTGGGCTGATCTCAACAACATAAAGTTTGAATGCAGAATGTAAGTTTGTTCCTCCACGAATACACTTGGTTTAAATAATTGCGGAACAGAGCATCTATTTCAGGTCAAGCAGAGCTGGCAGTGTGGGAGCATGGTGCTAAATATCAGAATTATCTGTATCAATATCTGACTGCTCAGAGACCGGAATTAAAATAAATATATTCACTGCATGTGAAACATGTATAAAATGATATGCATTAAAAAGTTACTGCTGGTGTTCAGTGACTGGAACTAATGTTATTCACCTTGAGATCTCTATAAATGTACCTCTTCTGTTCTGTACAGTCAGTTGGAGAAACGGATTTCAAAATGTTTTTCAATTAGATTGTATAAGATCTCCACATGCATTTTCACAAATTCCCTCAATAAATCCCCAGCTGAATTTAACAAGGCAATCCCCACCAATTGAATTCTGGTTTTCACTCTGCGTGAGATGTCAGCACCTCCGGGAATGTCATCCCGCTTGGTTAACGCTGACACACAGACTCACTGTTACTGGGAGATATTGCAAAGTTTTCTTGTGTTGGATCGGGTCATCTCATTGTCCCAATACTGCAAACAATCACAATATGGAACGGGTTCTCACTTCTACACGGGACAATTATTCCCCATTTGGCATTGATTGCAATCAGTTGGTCAATCTGATTTACTTCACTGGGGCAGTTTTCACCTGGCCTTCATCAATCGAGGGATTGAGTTTAGGAGTCGGGGATAATGATGCAGCTTTATAAGACCCTCGTCAGACCCCACTTGGAGACCTGTGCTCAGTTCTGGTCGCCTCATTACAGGAGGGACGTGGAAATTATTGAAAGGGTGCAGAGAAGATTTACAAGGATGTTGCCTGGATTGGTTGGCATGCCTTATGAGGATATGTTGAGAGAGCTCGGTCTTTTCTCCTTGGAGAGACGAAGGATGAGAGGTGACCTGATAGAGGGATATAAGATGTTGAGTGGTATAGATCGGGTGGACTCTCAGAGGCTTTTTCCCAGGGCTGAAATGGCTGTTGCGAGTGAACACAGGTTTATGGTGCTGGGGAGTAGGTACAGAGGAGATGTGAGGGGTACGTTTTTCACTCAGAGGGTGGTGGGTGAGTGGAATCGGCTGCCGTCAGTGGTGGTGGAGGCAAACTCGATGGGGTCTTTTAAGAGACTCCTGGATGAGTACATGGGACTTAATAGGATTGAGGGTTCTAGATAAGCCTATATATAAGCCTGGGTAGGTAGGGACATGACCGGCGCAACTTGTGGGCCGAAGGGCCTGTTTGTGCTGTCGGTTTCCTATGTTCTATACAACAGAAAATGTTTGCAATTAATTCATTCGAATTCCCAAATGCCTGAACTGTATTTAGGAAAGATCTGAAGGAGTATTTCACAAACTATAACAACAAATTAACAGAAGACAGTTATTATAAAAGCACAAATGGAAAATATCAATATCAATGAGTCTGCCCTGGGATTACTTCATGGACAATGATGGAAGCGTGTTTGATACAGAAGATACACGTCCCTTTTATCAGCCTGTTTGAATTGGCAGTGCAGCAAGACCATATACTTTACCCAGTGCTGTCCCTACCATTGGAAATGTTTAATGGAAGCACAATTTACAGTAACCCAATGGCAACTACAGAAACATGGTTCAGAATGGAATTCGACACAGAGTAAACACCCTTTGCAGTGAACTATTCAATGGGACACTGCAGAGTGAGCTCTGCTCTGTCTGCAATCCCGTGTGTAACTGTTCTGGGAGGGTTTCGGAGGGCAGTATCAAGAGGAGACGTATTTGCATTGAACTTTCCTTTACCCATATCTGGGATTTTTTTCTGGCAATATACAGGGAGCTCAGAACTATATGTATCTCTGTGTCCACCTGCGCTCGAGTTCCTGATGGGACACTGTAGATAGATTTTCTGTGTACCTTACCCTGTGCTGCTCCTGCTCAGGTCTTTAGTGTTTGGACAGTCTATGCAGACATTTTTTGTGCATCTCACCCTTGCTACACCTTCACTGGAGTTCTTGGTGAAACAGTGTGATGGGAGGTTTCTGGAAATCTCAGCCTGAGCTGCATCTGAACTCACACTAGTTGCATCTGTCTTGGGAGAGTTTGATGGGGACATTATAGAGGGAGATTTATTCTACATTTAACCACGTACTGTCCCTATCCTGGGTATCCTGGGAGTGTTTGATGAGGACACTGTCGAGAGAGGTTTATTATGTATCTACCCCCCCACCCCGGCCAATGCTGTAGCTGTTCTGGGTGGTGCAGAGGGAATTTTACCGTGTGAATGTTTGATGGGCACAGTCTTAAATTTACTCTGTGTCTATCCCCATGCTGTACACGTCCTGGGAGTGTTTGATGGGGACATTGATGAGGGAAATTTACTCTGTATCTAACCCCGTCCAGTACCTGTCCTGTACGTTGCCCGTCTCCCAAGTTAGCATGGCTAATCCAACTAACTCCCACATCTTTGGAGAGTGGGAGGAAACGAGAGCACACAGAGGATTCCCACGCAGACAGGGGAGAACGTGCACACTCCACACAGAGAGTGAGCCGAGGCTGGAATCAAACCCGGGTCTTTGGCGCCATGCGGCAGCAGCGTCAACCAGTGTGTTACAGAACCTCACCCCCACCACAAAATTCCCCCCTCACCTCCACACTCCCACTGTCACCTCCACACTCCCACTGTCACCTCAACACTCCCACTGTCACCTCAACACTCCCACTGTCACCTCAACACTCCCACTGTCACCTCAACACTCCCACTGTCACCTCAACACTCCCACTGTCACCTCAACACTCCCACTGTCACCTCAACACTCCCACTGTCACCTCCACACTCCCACTGTCACCTCAACACTCTCTCCCCCCCCTCGCCCCAACGCTTTCCCCCCCCTCGCCCCAACGCTCTCCCCCCCTCGCCCCAACGCTCTTCACCCCCCTCGCCCCAACGCTCTCCCCCCCCGCCCCAACGCTCTCCCCCCCCCTCGCCCCAACTCTCTCCCCCCCCTCGCCCCAACGCTCTCCCCCCCCCTCGCCCCAACTCTCTCCCCCCCTCGCCCCAACGCTCTCCCCCCCCCTCGCCCCAACTCTCTCCCCCCCCTCGCCCCAACGCTCTCCCCCCCCTCGCCCCAACGCTCTCCCCCCCCTCGCCCCAACGCTCTCCCCCCCTCGCCCCAACGCTCTCCCCCCCTCGCCCCAACGCTCTCCCCCCTCGCCCCAACGCTCTCCCCCCCCCTCGCCCCAACGCTCTCCCCCCCCTCGCCCCAACGCTCTCCCCCCCTCGCCCCAACGCTCTCCCCCCCTCGCCCCAACGCTCTCCCCCCCCCTCGCCCGAACGCTCTCCCCCCCCCCCCGCGCCCCAACGCTCTCCCCCCCCCCTCTGCTATACCTGCACTGGAGATTTGTGTTTGGACAGTGTAGAGGGAGATAGTTTGTGTATCTGGGCCTGTGCTGCATCTACAATGAGGGTATTTGATGGGGGAGTGTAGAGGCAGCTTATCCTTGTAAATGTATGAAGGCACAAGCTTACGGATATCGAGCCTGAAGGTTGCCTGACTAAGTTGAACCTTCACTTCAGCAGCCATGAGACAGCCTGGTCACACAGTTAAGATGGGGTGGGAGTGACACTGGACCTCTGTAGCTGACATTGGAGTGTTTGATGGGATGTTGCAGATGATGTTTGCTCCGTGTTTAAGGGCTGTCACCGTTCCCTCCGCACTCTGGCTGGCAGCGTGAGGGGACAGACTGACTTCACACCTAATCCCTGCAGTAAATATCCTGGGAGTGTTTGTTGGACCAGTGTGTATTGATATAACACCATGTTGTTCCCCTCTCATCTGAAAGCTCCCTCCTCGCATTAACACACTCCCTCGCACCTCAGTAACCGCCTCTCACCTCAACTCCCACCGTCCACAGCAACACCCCTCACCTCAACACTGACCCTCTCACCTCAAAATTCCCCTTCACCTCAACTCTCTCTCTCTCACCCCACTCACATCAAAAATAGGATTGACCTTGTGAGTTCCTTCAATCTTTCTGATTCTAGGCTGCCATCAACAGCATAAAGTTTCACTGTGCACCGTCCGTCTGTTCCTCCAGGAATACCCGAGTGTTAAATAATTTCTGAATAGAGCATCTATTTCAGGTCAGGGAAAGGTAGCGGCGTTGAAGCATGATGCTAAATACCAGCATTAACTATACCAATGTCTGAGTTCTCCATGTCCCGTGTTACATTGATTTGGGTGAGAATTTAGGAGGCATGGTTAGTAAGTTTGCAGATGACACAAAGATTGGTGGCAGAGTGGACAGTGAAGGTTATCTCCGATTGCAACGGGATCTTGATCAATTGGGCCAGTGGGCTGACAAATGGCAGATGAAGTTTAATTTAGATAAATGCGAGATGATGCATTTTGGTTGATCGAATCAGGGCAGGATTTACTGAGTTAATGGTATGAGAAATCTAGAGCGGTGGTAAGGGAAATACAGACATTGACAGCAAAACAGAGGTGTGGGTTGAAGTGAGATGGTGGGATGAGACACAGGATCTGGGGGGGGGGGGGGGGGGGTGTCCAGTGTGGGCTCAGAAGAAAGAACAATAAAGCACAGGAACAGGCCCTTCGGCCCTCCAAGCCGGCCCCGATCTATTCCCAGTCTGTTAGAACTGAGAACCAGAGAACATTACAGCACAGAAACAGACCTTTTGGCCCTTCTTGCCTGTGCCGAACCATTTTTCTGCCTAGTTCCACTGACCTGCACCTGGACCATATCCCTCCACACCCCTCTCATCCATGTACCTGTCCAAGTCTTTCTTAAATGGTAAAAGTAAGCCCGCATTCAACACTTCATCTGACAGCTCATTGCACACTCCCACCACTCTCTGTGTGAAGAAGCCCCCTGCCCCCTGATGTTCCCTTCAAACTTTTCCCCCTTCAACCTTAACCCGCATCCTCTAGTTTTTTTCTCCCCTCGCCTCAGTGGAAAAAGCCTGCTTCCATTCACTCTATCTATATCCATCACAATTTCATACACCACCATCAAATCTCCCCTCATTTGTCTCTGCTCCAGGGAATAAAGTCCTAACCTATTCAACCTTTCTCTGTAACTCAGTTTCTCAAGTCCCGGCAACATCCTTGTAAACCTTCTCTGCACTCTTTCACTCTTATTCATATCCTTCCTGTAATTAAGTGTCCAGAACTGCTCACAATACTCTAAATTCGGCCTCACCAATGTCTTATACAACCTCACCATAACATTCCAACTCTTATCCTCAATACTTTGATTTGTAAAGGATTCTCTGGGAGGCAAGAGAAGTGATTGCAGAGCCTCTGGCTCTGATCTTCAGGTCGCCGTTGGCCTCTGGTATAGTACCAGAAGATTGGAGGTTAGCGAATGTTGTCCCATTGTTTAAGAAGGGGAACAGAGACTTCCCCGGGAATTATAGACCGGTGAGTCTCACTTCTGTTGTCGGCAAGATGTTGGAAAAAATTATAAGGGATAGGATTTATAGTTATTTGGAGAGTAATGAATTGATAGGTGATAGTCAGCATGGTTTTGTGGCAGGTAGGTCGTGCCTTACTAACCTTATTGAGTTTTTTGAGAAAGTGACCAAGGAGGTGGATGGGGGCAAGGCAGTGGACGTGGTATATATGGATTTTAGTAAGGCGTTTGATAAGGTTCACCATGGTAAGCTTCTGCAGAAAATGCAGATGTATGGGATTGGGGGTGATCTAGGAAATTGGATCAGGAATTGGCTAGCGGATAGGAAACAGAGGGTGGTGGTTGATAGTAAATATTCATCATGGAGTGCGGTTACAAGTGGTGTACCTCAGGGATCTGTTTTGGGGCCACTGCTGTTTGTAATATTTATTAATGATCTGGATGAAGGTATAGTTGGGTGGATTAGCAAATTTGCTGATGACACCAAAGTCGGTGGTGTGGTAGACAGTGAGGAAGGGTGTCGTAGTTTGCAGGAAGACTTAGACAGGTTGCAAAGTTGGGCCGAGAGGTGGCGGATGGAGTTTAATGCGGAGAAGTGTGAGGTAATTCACTTTGGTAGGAATAACAGATGTGTTGAGTATAGGGCTAACGGGAGGACTTTGAATAGTGTGGAGGAGCAGAGGGATCTAGGTGTATGTGTGCATAGATCCCTGAAAGTTGGGAATCAAGTAGATAAGGTTGTTAAGAAGGCATATGGTGTCTTGGCGTTTATTGGTAGGGGGATTGAATTTAGGAGTCGTAGCGTTATGTTGCAACTGTACACAACTCTGGTGCGGCCGCACTTGGAGTACTGTGTGCAGTTCTGGTCCCCACATTACAGGAAGGATGTGGAGGCTTTGGAGAGGGTGCAGAGGAGGTTTACCAGGATGTTGCCTGGTATGGAGGGGAGATCCTATGAGGAGAGGCTGAGGGATTTGGGATTGTTTTCGCTGGAAAGGCGGCGGCTAAGAGGGGATCTTATTGAAACATATAAGATGATTAGAGGTTTAGATAGGGTGGATAGTGATAGCCTTTTTCCTCTGATGGAGAAATCCAGCACGAGGGGGCATGGCTTTAAATTGAGGGGGGGTAGTTATAGAACCGATGTCAGGGGTAGGTTCTTTACCCAGAGGGTGGTGAGGGATTGGAATGCCCTGCCAGCATCAGTAGTAAATGCGCCTAGTTTGGGGGCGTTTAAGAGATCCGTAGATAGGTTCATGGACGAAAAGAAATTGGTTTAGGTTGGAGGGTCACAGTTTTTTTTTTAACTGGTCGGTGCAACATCGTGGGCCGAAGGGCCTGTTCTGTGCTGTAATGTTCTATGTTCTATGTTCTAATGTACCAAAAGCATTCTTTATGGCCTTAACTACCTGTGACGCCACTTTTATGTATTATGTATCTATATTCCCAGATCCCTCTGTTCTACTGCACTCCTCAGTGTCCTACCATTTACCTTGTATGTTCTACCTTGGTTTGTCCTTCCAAAGTGCAATACCTCACATTTGTCTGCATTAAACGCCACCTGCCATTTTGCAGCCCATTTTGCGAGCAAATCCCTCTGCAAGCTTTGAAAACCTTCCTCACTGTCCACGACACCTCCAATCTTTGTATCGTCAGCAAATTTGCTGATCCAATTTACCACATTATCATCCAGATCATTGATATAGATGACAAACAACAATGGACCCAGCACTGATCCCTGTGGCACACCACTATTCACAGGCCTCCACTCAGAGAAGCAATCCTCCACTACCACTCTCTGGCTTCTTCCATTGAGCCAATGTCGAAGCAAGTTTACGACCTCTCCATGTTTCCCTAGCGACTGAAACTTCCTAAGTAACCTCCCATGTGGGACTTTGTCAAAGGCCTTACTGAATTCCATGTGGACAACATCCACCGCCTTCCCTTCATCCACTCTCCTGGTAACCTCCTCGAAAAACTCGAATAGATTGGTCAAACATGACCTACCACGCACAAAGCCATGTTGACTCTCCCTAATAAGTCCCTGTCTATCCAATTATTTGTAGATCTTATCTCTTCGTACTCCTTCCATTAATTTACCCACTGCTGACGTCAAACTTACCGGCCTATAATTTCCCGCATTACGTTTTGAGCCTTTTTTAAACAACGGAACAACATGAGTTATCCTCCAATCATCCAGCAACTCACCCGTGGATACCGACATTTTAAATATGTCTTCCAGGGCCCCTGCAATTTCAACACTAGACTCCTTCAAGGTCCGAGGGAATACCCTGTCCGGTCCTGGGGATTTATCTACTCTGATTTGCCTCGAGACAGCAAGCACCTCCTCCCCTTTCATCTGTATAGGCTCCATGACCTCCTACTTATTTGCCTTATTTCAATAGACTCCATGCCAGTTTCCTTAGTAAATACGGATGCAAAACACCCATTTAATATCTCTCCCATTTCTTTTGGTTCCGTACATAATCGACCACTCTGATGTTGAAGAGGACCAAATTTATCCCTTACTATCCGTTTGCTCTTAATACACCTGTAGAAGCTCTTAGGATTATCCTTCACCTTGTCTGCCAAAGCAACCTCATATCTTCTTTTCGCCCTCCTGATTTCTTTCTGAAGTAGTTTCTTGC
The DNA here is from genome assembly GCF_964213995.1 of Mustelus asterias. NCBI lineage: Eukaryota > Metazoa > Chordata > Chondrichthyes > Carcharhiniformes > Triakidae > Mustelus > Mustelus asterias. Next base: position 11,718 of record NW_027593210.1, read on the forward strand.
ACTTTTTATATTCCTCAAGCATCTTATTTGCTCCCTGTTGCCGATAAATGTCACACATCTCTCTCTTCTTCTTCATCAGAGTTCCAATATCCCTCGAGAACCAAGGTTCCTTATTCTTATACAATTTGCCTTTAATCCTGATAGGAACAGACAAACTCTGCACTCTCAAAATTTCTCCCTTGAAGGCCGCCAACTCACCAATCACATCCTTGCCAGAGAAGAGCCTGTCTCAATCCCCACGTTTTAGATCCTTTCTCATTTCTTCAAATTTGGCCTTTTTCCGGTTTAGAACCTCAACCCGAGGACAAGATCTATCTTTATCCATGATCAAGAACAAAACAAAGAACAAAGAATGATACAGCACAGGAACAGGCCCTTCGGCCCTCCAAGCCCGCACCGCTCCCTGGTCCAAACTAGACCATTCTTTTGTATCCCTCCATTCCCACTCCATTCATGTGGCTATCTAGATAAGTCTTAAACGTTCCCAGTCCAGGCAACATCCTGGTAAACCTCCTCTGTACTCTCTCCAAAGCCTCCACGTCCTTCTGGTAGTGTGGCGACCAGAACTGGACGCAATATTCCAAATGCAGCCGAACCAACGTTCTATACAACTGCAACATCAGATCCGAACTTTTATACTCTATGCCCCGTCTTATAAAGGCAATCATGCCATATGCCTTATTCACTACCTTCTCCACCCGTGACGTCACCTTCAAGGATCTGTGGACTTGCACACCCAGGTCCCTCTGCATATCTACATCCTTTATGGTTCTACCATTTATCGTATTGGTCCGCCCGACATTATTTCTACCAAAATGCATCACTTCGCATTGATCTGGATTGAACTCCATCTGCCTTTTCTTTGCCCAAATTTCCAGCCTATCTATATCCTTCTGTAGCCTCTGACAATGTTCCTCACTGTCTGCAAGTTCAGCCATTTTCATGTCGTCCGCAAACTTACTGATCACCCCAGTTACACCTTCTTCCAGATCGTTTATATCAATCACAAACAGCAGAGGTCCCAATACAGAGCCCTGCGGAACACCACTAGTCACAGGCCTCCAGCTGGAAAAAGACCCTTCCACGACCACCCTCTGCCTTCTGTGACACAGCCAGTTCTCCACCCATCTCGCCACCTCCCCCTTTAACCCATGAGAGCCAACCTTTTGCACCAACCTGCCATGAGAGACTTTTTCAAACACTTTACTAAAGTCCATACAGACGACATCCACGACCCTTCCCTCGTCAAACATTCTAGTCACTTCTTCAAAAACTCCACCAGGTTAGTGAGGCACAACCTCCCTCTCACAAAACAATGCTGACTATCGTTAATGAGTTTATTCCTTTCTAAATGCGCATACATCCAATCTCTAAGAATCCTCTCCGGCCGATAATTTCCCAAGTTATCTTTCCTAACCTTCTTAAATAACGGGACCACATTAGCTATCCTCCAATCCTCTGGGACCTCACCTGTGTCCAGTGATGAGACAAAGATTTGCGTCAGAGGACCAGCGATTTCATCTCTCGTCACCCTGAGCAGCCTTGGATAGATTCCCTCAGGTCCTGGGGATTTGTCAGTCTTTATATTCCCCAAAAAAACCGAACACTTCCTCCCTTGCAATGTGGATTTTCTCTAACGGGTCAACAATCCCCTCTGAGACACGCCCAGTCAACACATCCCTCTCCTTTGTGAATACCGACGCAAAGTATTCATTTAGGATCACAAGTTGAAACTAATGGCGTTATGATCACTGAAACCAAAGTATTCCCCTGCACACACTTCCGTCACTTGTCCTAACTCGGTTCCTAATCGGAAATCTATTTTGGCATCCTCTCTTTTTGGTACCTCTGTATATTGATTTAGAAAATTTTCCTGAACACATTTTACAAACTCTCACCCGTCTAGACCTTTAACAGTATGGGAGTCCCGATCTAGATGTGGAAAATTAAAATCCCGTCCGATCACAACTTTATGTTTCCTGCAGTTGTCTGCTATCTCTCTGCAGATTTGGTCCTCCAATTCTCGCTGACTATTGGGTGGTCTATAATACAACCCCATTAATGTGGTCTTAAAGAACAAACAACAAAGAACAGTACAGCACAGGAAACAGGCCCTTCGGCCCTCCAAGCCTGTGCCGCTCCTTGGTCCAACTAGACCAATCGTTTGTATCCCTCCATTCCCAGGCTGCTCATGTGACTATCCAGGTAAGTCTTAAACGACGTCAGCGTGCCTGCCTCCACCACCCTACTTGGCAGCGCATTCCAGACCCCCACCACCCTCTGTGTAAAAAACGTCCCTCTGATATCTGAGTTATACTTCGCCCCTCTCACCTTGAGCCCATGACCCCTCGTGATCGTCACCTCCGACCTGGGAAAAAGCTTCCCACTGTTCACCCTATCTATACCCTTCATAATCTTGTATACCTCTATTAGATCTCCCCTCATTCTCCGTCTTTCCAGGGAGAACAACCCCAGTTTACCCAATCTCTCCTCATAGCAAAGACCCTCCATACCAGGCAACATCCTGGAAAACATTCTCTGCATTCTCTCTAACGCCTCCACGTCCTTCTGGTAGTGCGGCGAACAGAACTGGACGCAGTACTCCAAATGTGACCTAACCAGCGTTCTCTACAGCTGCATCATCAGACTCCAGCTTTTATACTCGATACCCCGTCCTATAAAGGCAAGCATACCATATGCCTTCTTCACCACCTTCTCCACCTGTGTTGCCACCTTCAAGGATTTGTGGACTTGCACACCTAGGTCCCTCTGTGTTTCTAAACTCCTGATGATTCTGCCATTTATTGTATAACTCCTCCCTACATTATTTCTTCCAAAATGCATCACTTCGCATTTATCCGGATTAAACTCCATCTGCCACCTCTCCGCCCAATTTTCCAGCCTATCTATATCCTGCTGTATTGCCCGACAATGCTCTTCGCTATCCGCAAGTCCAGCCATCTTCGTGTCATCCGCAAACTTGCTGATTACACCAGTTACACCTTCTTCCAAATCATTTATATATATATCACAAATAGCAGAGGTCCCAGTACAGAGCCCTGCGGAACACCACTGGTCACAGACCTCCAGCCGGAAAAAGACCCTTCGACCACTACCCTCTGTCTCCTATGGCCAAGCCAGTTTTCCACCAATCAAGCCACTTCTCCTTGTATCCCATGAGCCTTAACCTTCTTAACCAACCTGCCATGTGGGACTTTGTCAAATGCCTTACTGAAATCCATATAGACGACATCCACGGCCCTTCCTTCATCAACCGTTTTTGTCACTTCCTCAAAAAACTCGACCAAATTTGTAAGGCACGACCTCCCTCTTACAAAACCATGCTGTCTGTCACTAACGAGATTGTTCCGTTCTAAATGCACATACATCCTGTCTCTAAGAATCCTCTCCAACCACTTCCCTCCCACGGACGTCAAGCTCACCGGCCCATAATTTCCTGGGTTATCCCTGCTACCCTTCTGAAACAACGGGACCACATTCGCTATCCTCCAATCCTCAGGGACCTCACCCGTGTCCAAAGAAGCGACAAAGATTTCCGTCAGAGGCCCAGCAATTTCATCTCTCCTCTCCCTGAGCAGTCGAGGATAGATGCCATCAGGCCCTGGGGCTTTGTCAGTTTTAATGTTCCCTAAAAAACCTAATACTTCCTCGCTTGTAATGGAGATTTTCTCTAACGGGTCAACACCTCCCTCCGAGACACTCCCGGTTAACACGCCCCTCTCCTTCGTGAATACAGATGCAAAGTATTCATTTAGGATCTCCCCTATTCCCTTGGGTTCTAAGCATAATTCCCCTCCTTTGTCCCTGAGAGGTCCGAATTTCTCCCAGACAACTCTGTTGTTCCTAACGTATGAATAGAATGCCTTAGGATTCTCCGTAATCCTGCCTGCCAAGAACATCTCGTGACCTCTTTTTGCCCTTCTAACTCCCCGTTTGAGTTCTTTCCTACTCTCTCTGTATTCCTCCAGAGCTCCAACTGTTTTCAGTTGCCTGGACTTAACGTACGCCTCCATTTTCATTTTAATCAGATCCTCAATTTCCCTGGTTATCCACGGCTCTCGAATCCTACCTTTCCTTTTTACAGGCACATGCCTATCCTGCAGCCTTATCAATCGTTCCTTAAAATATTCCCACATGCCAGACGCGGACTTACCCTCGAACATCCTCCCCCAATGAACATCCACCAATTTCTGCCTAATCCGGCTATAGTTAGCCTTCCCCCAATTTAGCACCCTGCCCGTAGGACAGCACTCATCCTTGTCCATTACTATCCTAAAGTTAACAGAGTTGTGGTCACTATTTTTCCTTTCCTGTTTCTCAGCTCCACGCATCTGGCCTCGGAAGACAAACCCTCGAATCTGTCCTGCCTGAGCACTGCTGTAACAGTTTCCCTGACTAGCAATACCACCCCCCCACCCTTCATCCCTCTGCCTCTATCACGTCTGAAACATAGGAACCCTGGAACATTGAGCTCCCAGTCCTGCCCCTCCTGTAGCCAAGTTTCACTAATGGCTATAATGTCATATTTCCATGTGCAATCCACGCCTTCAGCTCATCTGCCTTCCCCACAATACTCCTGGCATTGAAATAGACACATCTCAAAAGATTATTACCACCACACACAACCCTTCTATTTGTGATATTTCATGAACTATTAACATCATTTACTTTCACCCCTGCTCCACTATCTGCTCTGGCACTCTGGTTCCTATCCCCCTGCAAATCTAGTTTAAACCCTCCCCAATAACACTGGCAAACCACCCTGCAAGCATATTGGTCCCCTTGTAGTTCAGGTGTAATCCGTCTCTCTTGTACAGGTTCCACCTGCCCCAGAAGAGGTCCCAGTGACCTAGAAATCTGAAACCCTGCCCCCTACACCAGTTCCTCAGCCACTGGGAACAAGCTGTGTCCATTCCTTGGGGAGACTTTTTAAAATCAGCCTCCCAACATTTATTTATTTGTTTATTTAGTTGTTTAATTCTGTAATGAGTTACAGAATTCATTGTAATTCTGTACAATGACAGAATTAATTCTGTAATTCTGTAACTCGCCCGAGCATCCTACTCTTACCCTCACTGGCACGTGGCACAGGTAGCAATCATGTGGCTCTGTCCATGTGGCTATCCAGATAAGTCTTAAATGATCCTAGCGTGTCTGCCTCAACCAGCTTGCTTGGTAGAACATTCCAGGCCCCCACCACCCTCTGTGTAAAATACATCCCCCGTATATCTGTCTTGAACCTTGCTCCCCTTACCTGAACTTGTGACCCCTTGTGTTTGTCATTTCTGACCTGGGAAAATGCTTCCAACTGTTCACCCTATCTATGCCCTTCATAATTTTGAAAACTTCTATTAGGTCGCCCCTCAACCTCCGTCTTTCCAGGGAGAACAGTCCCAGTTTACTCAATCTCTCCTCATAGCTAATACCCTCCATCCCAGGCAACATCCTGGTAAACCTCCTCTGTACTCTGTCCAAAGCCTCCACGTCCTTCTGGTAGTGTGGCGAACAGAACTGGACGCAGTATTCCAAATGTGGCCTAGCCAACGTTCTATAGAACCGCAACATCAGACCCCAACTTTTATACTCTATGCCCCGTCCAATAAAGGCAAGCATGCCATATGCCTTATTCACGACCTTCTCCACCTGTGACGTCACCTTTAAGGACCTGTGGAGTTATGGACTCAGTGCCCAGCTCCCTGTCTCTGGAGAAAAGTCTCAGTCACAGCCCTGTGGGATTCCTGATTTACAGAATTAAACAACTAAATAAACAAATAAATAAATGTTGGGAGGCTGATTTTAAAAAGTCTCCAAGGAATGGACACAGCTTGTTCCCAGTTTAAAGAGGGGAGTTTATCTCTTTCTGTGACTGAGATGTTGTCTATTCAGACTCGGAATATACGTGGCGTTCAGTGTCTGGGTGGGAGGATTACACCAGGCATGAAGCTGGGAGAATTACATTTCTCCCCTTTGTCCCATCCGGATATCGTCAAATTATTGCCCATGGGATCTGGCTGTGCATCAATAACCAGCTGCCTTTCCTGAACTCCAACTTGTAAACACGCAAATTTAAAATGGAACTGGCTCAGTGACTGTAAAACACTTGGGAAGGAGGAGGGAGGGATGAAATTAAAATTCCCCGGCCTTGGAAATGGCTTGTTCCCAATTCCAGAGTCCGGATTGTGTTTTTAGATGGGGTGGTGTGAATTGGAGAATGGCCAGGGGCAGGAGGTCGGGACAGGGGTTTAATATCACTGCCTCTGTCACTCCAGCTTTCAGGATTGTTGTGTTTCACTGGAGTGGAACGATTCCTGCTCTTTGCCCCAATATTTAATGCAGCCTCTGTGACTAGGCCTCAATTCAAGCCCGAATCTCACAGGGCCCTCAGGAAGCCTCCTCCATTTGCTGCATCCCCAAACAGTGTCTGTGCTAAATTGGATGGGATGAATGATTCAATAAAAACTGTAGCAGCCTCTTTAATTCTTCTTTTGGGATGTTATTGAGGGTTTTACTTGCTCTCTCTCTCTCTGCGTCCCTTTATGTATCTTTGTGATTGAAGGAAATGAAGGAAAGGTGACAGAGAGAGAGATTGTGAAAACAGTGGTGGAAATGTGGTTTCTTCACAGATTCCAACATGACAACAAATGCAGCAGAAACAGGTGGAGAGAGAGAGAGAGGGAGAGGAGAAACGAGGCGGATGTGGAAACAGCTGGATGTGGTGGGTTAAACTGAGGCTGTGAGTGGGAGGGGGCTTCAATGAGGGACACACCCTCCAAATTAATTCTGAGGGTCGTGTTGGGATCGTGTCTCAGTCTCTTTTTCCCACGCTCTCTCAGACTGATTCTCTGTCAGTCTCAGTCTCTCTCTCAGTCTGATTCTCTGTCAGTCTCAGTCTCTCTCTCAGTCTGATTCTCTGTCAGTCTCAGTCTCTCTCTCAGTCTGATTCTCTGTCAGTCTCAGTCTCTCTCTCAGTCTGATTCTATCTCTGTTTGTCGCATTCTCTTTCTCTCTGCCTCATTCTCTCGGTGGGTTGATGTCTGTAAACATTTACTCAATCATAAAATATTTCCAATTTATATGCCTGCTGTCATTTTCGACATTAGAGCAATCCTGCAGAAACTGAGAGAGAGAAAGATCCGCTGTGAGGAAGCTGAATTTTAAAAATCCCACTATTTTGGTGATCTTTGTGTACGCAGGGTGATTGCAGAATTCCAAAATTACAATACTGAGTTCACATTATACGCTGCACCCGGAGGAAACCCCTGCAGACACGGGGAGAACGTGAAAACTCCACACAGACAGTGACCAAAGCCGAGAATCGAACGCAATACACTGGCGCTGTGAGGCAGCAGTGTTAACCCACTGTGTCACCGTGTCGCTGTGAGACAGCAGTGTTAACCCACCGTGTCACCGTGTCACTGTGAGGCAGCAGTGTTAACCCACTGTGTCACCGTGTCACTGTGAGGCAGCAGTGTTAACCCACTGTGTCACCGTGTCGCTGTGAGACAGCAGTGTTAACCCACTGTGTCACCGTGTCACTGTGAGGCAGCAGTGGTAACCCACTGTGTCACCGTGTCACTGTGAGGCAGCAGTGTTAACCCACTGTGTCACCGTGTCACTGTGAGGCAGCAGTGTTAACCCACTGTGTCACCGTGTCACTGTGAGACAGCAGTGTTAACCCACTGTGTCACCGTGTCACTGTGAGGCAACAGTGTTAACCCACTGTGTCACCGTGTCACTGTGAGGCAGCAGTGTTAACCCACTGTGTCACCGTGTCACTGTGAGGCAACAGTGTTAACCCACTGTGTCACCGTGTCACTGTGAGGCAGCAGTGTTAACCCACTGTGTCACCGTGTCACTGTGAGGCAGCAGTGTTAACCCACTGTGTCACCGTGTCACTGTGAGGCAACAGTGTTAACCCACTGTGTCACCGTGTCACTGAGGCAGCAGTGTTAACCCACTGTGTCACCGTGTCGCTGTGAGGCAGCAGTGTTAACCCACTGTGTCACTGTGAGGCAGCCGTGTTAACCCACTGTGACTCCGTGTCACTGAGAGGCAGCAGTGTTAACCCACTGTGTCACCGTGTCGCTGTGAGACAGCAGTGTTAACCCACTGTGTCACCGTGTCGCTGTGAGGCAGCATTGTTACCCCACTGTGTCAGCGTGTCACTGTGAGGCAGCAGTGTTAACCACTGTGTCACCGTGTCGCTGTCAGACAGCAGTGTTAACCCACTGTCACCGTGTCACTGTGAGACAGCAGTGTTAACCACTGTGTCACCGTGTCGCTGTCAGACAGCAGTGTTAACCCACTGTGTCACCGTGTCACTGTGAGGCAGCAGTGTTAAACCACTGTTTCACCGTGTCACTGTGAGACAGCAGTGTTAACCCACTGTGTCACCGTGTCGCTGTGAGGCAGCAGTGTTAACCCACTGTGTCACTGTGAGGCAGCAGTGTTAACCCACTGTCACCGTGTCACTGTGAGACAGCAGTGTTAACCACTGTGTCACCGTGTCGCTGTCAGACAGCAGTGTTAACCCACTGTGTCACCGTGTCACTGTGAGACAGCAGTGTTAACCCACTGTCACCGTGTCACTGTGAGGCAGCAGTGTTAACCCACTGTGTCACCATGTCATGATGAGGGAGCAGTGTTAACCCACTGTGCCACCGTGTCACTGTGAGGCAGCAGTGTTAACCCACTGTGTCACCGTGTCGCTGTGAGGCAGCAGTGTTAACCCACTGTGCCACCGTGTCATGATGAGGGAGCAGTGTTCACCCACTGTGTCACCGTGTCACTGTGAGACAGCAGAGTTAACCCACTGTGCCCCCGTGTCACTGTGAGGCAGCAGTGTTAACCCACTGTGTCACCGTGTCGCTGTGAGGCAGCAGTGTTAACCCACTGTGCCACCGTGTCATGACGAGGGAGCAGTGTTCACCCACTGTGTCACCGTGTCACTGTGAGACAGCAGTGTTAACCCACTGTGCCAACGTGTCACTGTGTGGCAGCAGTGTTAACCCACTGTGTCACCGTGTCATGATGAGGGAGCAGTGTTAACCCACTATGCCACCGTGTCACTGTGAGGCAGCAGTGTTAACCCACTGTGTCACCGTGTCACTGTGAGGCAGCAGTGTTAACCCACTGTGTCACCGTGTCGCTGTGAGGCAGCCGTGTTAACCCACTGTGTCACCGTGTCGCTGTGAGGCAGCAGTGTTAACCCACTGTGCTACCGTGTCACTGTGAGGCAGCAGTGTTAACCCACCCTGCCACCGTGTCACTGTGAGGCAGCCGTGTTAACCCACTGTGTCACCGTGTCGCTGTGAGGCAGCAGTGTTAACCCACTGTGCTACCGTGTCACTGTGAGGCAGCAGTGTTAACCCACCCTGCCACCGTGTCACTGTGAGACAGCAGTGTTAACCCACTGTGTCACTGTGAGGCAGCAGTGTTAACCCACTGTGTCACCGTGTCACTGTGAGACAGCAGTGTTAACCCACTGTGCCACCGTGTCACTGTGAGACAGCAGTGTTAACCCACTGTGTCACCGTGTCACTGAGAGGCAGCAGTGTTAACCCACTGTGTCACCGTGTCACTGTGAGACAGCAGTGTTAACCACTGTGTCACCGTGTCACTGTGAGGGAGCAGTGTTAACCCACTGTGTCACCGTGTCACTGTGAGGCAGCTGTTTTAACCCACTGTGTCACTGTGAGGGAGCAGTGTTAACCCACTGTGCCACCGTGTCGCTGTGAGGCAGCAGTGTTAACCCACTGTGCCACCGTGTCACTGTGAGAGAGCTGTGTTAACCCACTGTGTCACCGTGTCACTGTGAGGCAGCTGTTTTAACCCACTGTGTCACTGTGAGGCAGCAGTGTTAACCCACTGTGCCACCGTGTCACTGTGAGAGAGCTGTGTTAACCCACTGTGTCACCGTGTCACTGAGAGGCAGCAGTGTTAACCCACTGTGTCACCGTGTCACTGTGAGGCAGCAGTGTTAACCCACCGTGTCACCGTGTCACTGTGAGGCAGCTGTTTTAACCCACTGTGTCACTGTGAGGGAGCAGTGTTAACCCACTGTGCCACCGTGTCACTGTGAGGCAGCAGTGTTAACCCACTGTGTCACCGTGTCACTGTGAGACAGCAGTGTTAACCCACCGTGTCACCGTGTCACTGTGAGGCAGCAGTGTTAACCCACTGTGTCACCGTGTCACTGCGAGGCAGCAGTGTTAACCCACTGTGTCACCGTGTCACTGTGAGGCAGCAGTGTTAACCCACCGTGTCACCGTGTCACTGTGAGGCAGCTGTTTTAACCCACTGTGTCACTGTGAGGGAGCAGTGTTAACCCACTGTGCCACCGTGTCACTGTGAGGCAGCAGTGTTAACCCACTGTGTCACCGTGTCACTGTGAGACAGCAGTGTTAACCCACCGTGTCACCGTGTCACTGTGAGGCAGCTGTTTTAACCCACTGTGTCACTGTGAGGGAGCAGTGTTAACCCACTGTTCCACTGTGTCACTGTGAGAGAGCTGTGTTAACCCACTGTGCCACTGTGTCACTGTGAGAGAGCTGTGTTAACCCACTGTGTCACCGTGTCACTGTGAGGCAGCAGTGTTAACCCACTTTGCCACCGTGTCACTGTGAGACAGCAGTGTTAACCCACTGTGTCACCGTGTCACTGTGAGGCATCAGTGTTAACCCACTGTGCCACCGTGTCACTGTGAGGCAGCAGTGTTAACCCACTGTGTCACCGTGTCACTGTGAGGCATCAGTGTTAACCCACTGTGTCACCGTGTCACTGTGAGGCAGCAGTGTTAACCCACTGTGCCACCGTGTCACTGTGAGACAGCAGTGTTCACCCACTGTGTCACCGCGTCACTGTGAGACAGCAGTGTTAACCCACTGTGTCACCGTGTCACTGTGAGGGAGCAGTGTTAACCCACTGTGTCACCGTGTCACTGTGAGGCAGCAGTGTTAACCCACTGTGTCACCGTGAGACAGCAGTGTTAACCCACTGTGTCACCGTGTCACTGTGTGGCAGTAGTGTTAACCCACTGTGTCTTCGTGTCACTGTGAGGCAGCAGTGTTAACCCACTGTGTCACCGTGTCACTGTGAGGCAGCAGTGTTAACCCACTGTGTCACCGTGTCACTGTGAGGCAGCAGTGTTAACCCACTGTGTCACCGTGTCGCTGCGAGCCAGCAGTGTTAACCCACTGTGTCACCGTGAGGCAGCAGTGTTAACCCACTGTGCGACCGTGTCACTGTGAGGCAGCAGTGTTAACCCACTGTGTCATCGTGTCACTGTGAGGCAGCAGTGTTAACCCACTCTGTCACCGTGTCACCGTGAGGCAGCAGTGTTAACCCACTGTGTCACCGTGTCGCTGTGAGACAGCAGTGTTAACCCACTGTGTCACCGTTTCGCTGTGAGACAGCAGTGTTAACCCACTGTGTCACCGTGTCACTGTGAGGCAGCAGTGTTAACCCACTGTGTCACCGTGTCAACCCACTGTGTCACCGTGTCACTGTGAGACAGCAGTGTTAACCCACTGTGTCACCGTGTCACTGTGAGCGAGCAGTGTTAACCCACTGTGCCACCGTGTCACTGTGAGGCAGCAGTGTTAACCCACTGTGTCACCGTGTCACTGTGAGGCAGCAGTGTTAACCCACTGTGTCACCGTGTCACTGTGAGGCAGCAGTGTTAACCCACTGTGTCACTGTGAGGGAGCAGTGTTAAACCACTGTGTCACCGTGTCGCTGTGAGGCAGCAGTGTTAACCCACTGTGTCACTGTGAGGCAGCAGTGTTAACACACTGTGTCGCTGTGAGGCAGCAGTGTTAACCCACTGTGTCACCGTGTCACTGTGAGGCAGCAGTGTTAACCCACCGTGTCACCGTGTCACTGTGAGGCAGCTGTTTTCACCCACTGTGTCACTGTGAGGCAGCAGTGTTAACCCACTGTGCCACCGTGTCACTGTGAGAGAGCTGTGTTAACCCACTGTGTCACCGTGTCACTGAGAGGCAGCAGTGTTAACCCACTGTGTCACCGTGTCACTGTGAGGCAGCAGTGTTAACCCACCGTGTCACCGTGTCACTGTGAGGCAGCTGTTTTAACCCACTGTGTCACTGTGAGGGAGCAGTGTTAACCCACTGTGTCACCGTGTCACTGTGAGGCATCAGTGTTAACCCACTGTGCCACCGTGTCACTGTGAGGCATCAGTGTTAACCCACTGTGCCACCGTGTCACTGTGAGGCAGCAGTGTTAACCCACTGTGTCACCGTGTCACTGTGAGGCAGCAGTGTTAACCCACTGTGTCACCGTGTCACTGTGAGACAGCAGTGTTCACCCACTGTGTCACCGTGTCACTGTGAGACAGCAGTGTTAACCCACTGTGTCACCGTGTCACTGTGAGGGAGCAGTGTTAACCCACTGTGTCACCGTGTCACTGTGAGGCAGCAGTGTTAACCCACTGTGTCACCGTGTCACTGTGAGGCAGCAGTGTTAACCCACTGTGTCACCGTGTCGCTGCGAGCCAGCAGTGTTAACCCACTGTGTCACCGTGAGGCAGCAGTGTTAACCCACTGTGCGACCGTGTCACTGTGAGGCAGCAGTGTTAACCCATTGTGTCATCGTGTCACTGTGAGGCAGCAGTGTTAACCCACTCTGTCACCGTGTCACCGTGAGGCAGCAGTGTTAACCCACTGTGTCACCGTGTCGCTGTGAGACAGCAGTGTTAACCCACTGTGTCACCGTTTCGCTGTGAGACAGCAGTGTTAACCCACTGTGTCACCGTGTAACTGTGAGACAGCAGTGTTAACCCACTGTGTCACCGTGTCACTGTGAGGCAGCAGTGTTAACCCACTGTGTCACCGTGTCAACCCACTGTGTCACCGTGTCACTGTGAGCGAGCAGTGTTAACCCACTGTGTCACCGTGTCACTGTGAGGCAGCAGTGTTAACCCACTGTGTCACTGTGAGGGAGCAGTGTTAACCCACTGTGTCACCGTGTCGCTGTGAGGCAGCAGTGTTAACCACCGTGTCACCGTGTCACTGTGAGGCAGCAGTGTTAACCCACTGTGCCACCGTGTCACTGTGAGGCAGCAGTGTTAACCCACTGTGTCACCGTGTCACTGTGAGGCAGCAGTGTTAACCCACTGTGTCACCGTGTCACTGTGAGGCAGCAGTGTTAACCCACTGTGTCACCGTGTCACTGTGAGGCAGCAGTGTTAACCCACTGTGTCACCGTGTCACTGTGAGGCAGCAGTGTTAACCCACTGTGTCACCGTGTCACTGTGAGGCAGCAGTGTTAAACCACTGTGTCACCGTGTCGCTGTGAGGCAGCAGTGTTAACCCACTGTGTCGCTGTGAGGCAGCAGTGTTAACCCACTGTGTCACCGTGTCGCTGTGAGGCAGCAGTGTTAACCACCGTGTCACCGTGTCACTGTGAGGCAGCAGTGTTAACCCACTGTGCCACCGTGTCACTGTGAGGCAGCAGTGTTAACCCACTGTGTCACCGTGTCACTGTGAGGCAGCAGTGTTAACCCACTGTGTCACCGTGTCACTGTGAGACAGCAGTGTTAACCCACTGTGTCACCGTGTCACTATGAGGCAGCAGTGTTAACCCACTGTGTCACCGTGTCAACCCACTGTGTCACCGTGTCGCTGTGAGACAGCAGTGTTAACCCACTGTGTCACCGTGTCACTGTGAGGCAGCAGTGTTAACCCACTGTGTCACTGTGAGGGAGCAGTGTTAAACCACTGTGTCACCGTGTCGCTGTGAGGCAGCAGTGTTAACCCACTGTGTCACCGTGTCACTGTGAGGCAGCAGTGTTAACCCACTGTGTCGCTGTGAGACAGCAGTGTTAACCCACTGTGTCACCGTGTCACATGTGAGGCAGCAGTGTTAACGCACTGTGACACCGTGTCGCTGTGAGGCAGCAGTGTTAACCCACTGTGTCACCGTGTCACTGTGAGGGAGCAGTGTTAACCCACTGTGTCACCGTGTCACTGTGAGGCAGCAGTGTTAACCCACTGTGTCACCGTGTCACTGTGAGGCAGCAGTGTTAACCCACTGTGTCACCGTGTCACTGTGAGACAGCAGTGTTAACCCACTGTGTCACCGTGTCACTGTGAGGCAGCAGTGTTAACCCACTGTGTCACCGTGTCACTGTGAGGCAGCAGTGTTAACCCACTGTGACACCGTGTCACTGTGAGACAGCAGTGTTAACCACTGTGTCACCGTGTCACTGTGAGGCAGCAGTGTTAACGCACTGTGCCACCGTGTCACTGTGAGGCAGCAGTGTTAACCACTGTGTCACAGTGTCACTGTGACGCAGCAGTGTTAACGCACTGTGTCACCGTGTCGCTGTGAGGCAGCAGTGTTAACCCACTGTGCTACCGTGTCACTGTGAGGCAGCAGTGTTAACCCACTGTGCCACCGTGTCACTGTGAGGCAGCAGTGTTAACCCACTGTGTCACCGTGTCGCTGTGAGGCAGCAGTGTTAACCCACTGTGTCACCGTGTCACTGTGAGGCAGCAGTGTTAACCCACTGTGCCACCGTGTCACTGTGAGGCAGCAGTGTTAACCCACTGTGTCACCGTGTCACTGTGAGGCAGCAGTGTTAACCCACTGTGTCACTGTGAGGCAGCAGTGTTAACCCACTGTGCTACCGTGTCGCTGTGAGGCAGCAGTGTTAACCCACTGTGTCACCGTGTCACTGTGAGACAGCAGTGTTAACCCACTGTGTCACTGTGAGGCAGCAGTGTTAACCCACTGTGTCACCGTGTCACTGTGAGGCAGCAGTGTTAACCCACTGTGTCACCGTGTCACTGTGAGACAGCAGTGTTAACCACTGTGTCACCGTGTCGCTGTCGGGCAGCAGTGTTAACCCACTGTGCTACCGTGTCACTGTGAGGCAGCAGTGTTAACCCACTGTGTCACCGTGTCACTGTGAGACAGCAGTGTTAACCACTGTGTCACCGTGTCACTGTGAGGAAGCAGTGTTAACCCACTGTGTCACCGTGTCACTGTGAGACAGCAGTGTTAACCCACTATGTCACCGTGTGACTGTGAGGCAGCAGTGTTAACCCACTGTGTCACCGTGTCACTGTGAGGCAGCAGTGTTAACCCACTGTGTCACCGTGTCACTGTGAGGCAGCAGTGTTAACCCACTGTGCCACCGTGTCACTGTGAGACAGCAGTGTTAACCCACTGTGTCACCGTGTCACTGTGAGGCAGCAGTGTTAACCCACTGTGTCACCGTGTCACTGTGAGACAGCAGTGTTAACCCACTGTGTCACCGTGTCACTGTGAGGCAGCAGTGTTAACCCACTGTGTCACCGTGTCACTGTGAGGCAGCAGTGTTAACCCACTGTGTCACCGTGTCACTGTGAGGCAGCAGTGTTAACCCACTGTGTCACCGTGTCACTGTGAGGCAGCAGTGTTAACCCACTGTGTCACCGTGTCACTGTGAGGGAGCAGTGTTTACCCACTGTGTCACCGTGTCACTGTGAGGCAGCAGTGTTAACCCACTGTGTCACCGTGTCACTGTGAGGCAGCAGTGTTAACCCACTGTGTCACCGTGTCACTGTGAGACAGCAGTGTTAAACCACTGTGTCACCGTGTCACTGTGAGGCAGCAGTGTTAACCCACTGTGTCCCCGTGTCACTGTGAGACAGCAGTGTTAACACACTGTGTCACCGCGTCACTGTGAGACAGCAGTGTTAACCCACTGTGTCACCGTGTCACTGTGAGGCAGCAGTGTTAACCCACTGTGTCACCGTGTCACTGTGAGACAGCAGTGTTAACCCACTGTGCCACCGTGTCACTGTGAGGCAGCAGTGTTAACCCACTGTGCTATGGTGTCACTGTGAGGCAGCAGTGTTAACCCACTGTGTCACCGTGTCACTGTGAGGCAGCAGTGTTAACCCACTGTGCTATGGTGTCACTGTGAGGCAGCAGTGTTAACCCACTGTGTCACCGTGTCGCTGTGAGACAGCAGTGTGAACCCACTGTGTCACCGTGTCACTGTGAGACAGCAGTGTTAACCCCCTGTGTCACCGTGTCGCTGTGAGACAGCAGTGTTAACCCACTGTGTCACCGTGTCGCTGTGAGACAGCAGTGTGAACCCACTGTGTCACCGTGTCACTGTGAGACAGCAGTGTGAACCCACTGTGTCACCGTGTCACTGTGAGACAGCAGTGTTAACACACTGTGTCACCGTGTCACTGTGAGACAGCAGTGTTAACCCACTGTGTCACCGTGTCGCTGTGAGGCAGCAGTGTTAACCCACTGTGTCACCGTGTCACTGTGAGACAGCAGTGTTAACCCACTGTGTCACCGTGTCACTGTGAGACAGCAGAGTTAACCCACTGTGTCAACGTGTCGCTGTGAGACAGCAGTGTTAACCCACTGTGTCACCGTGTCACTGTGAGGCAGCAGTGTTAACCCACTGTGTCACCGTGTCACTGTGAGACAGCAGTGTTAACCCACTGTGTCACCGTGTCACTGTGAGACAGCAGTGTTAACCCACTGTGTCACCGTGTCACTGTGAGGCAGCAGTGTTAACCCACTGTGTCACCGTGTCACTGTGAGGCAGCAGTGTTAACCCACTGTGTCACCGTGTCACTGTGAGGCAGCAGTGTTAACCCACTGTGTCACCGTGTCACTGTGAGACAGCAGTGTTAACCCACTGTGTCACCGTGTCACTGTGAGACAGCAGTGTTAACCCACTGTGTCACCGTGTCACTGTGAGGCAGCAGTGTTAACCCACTGTGTCACCGTGTCACTGTGAGACAGCAGTGTTAACCCACTGTGTCACCGTGTCACTGTGAGGCAGCAGTGTTAACCCACTGTGTCACCGTGTCACTGTGAGGCAGCAGTGTTAACCCACTGTGTCACCGTGTCACTGTGAGGCAGCAGTGTTAACCCACTGTGTCACCGTGTCACTGTGAGGCAGCAGTGTTAACCCACTGTGTCACCGTGTCACTGTGAGACAGCAGTGTTAACCCACTGTGTCACCGTGTCACTGTGAGGCAGCAGTGTTAACCCACTGTGTCACCGTGTCACTGTGAGGCAGCAGTGTTAACCCACTGTGTCACCGTGTCACTGTGAGACAGCAGTGTTAACCCACTGTGTCACCGTGTCACTGTGAGACAGCAGTGTTAACCCACTGTGTCACCGTGTCGCTGTGAGGCAGCAGTGTTAACACACTGTGTCACCGTGTCACTGTGAGGCAGCAGTGTTAACCCACTGTGTCACTGTGAGACAGCAGAGTTAACCCACTGTGTCACCGTGTCGCTGTGAGGCAGCAGTGTTAACCCACTGTGTCACCGTGTCACTGTGAGGCAGCAGTGTTAACCCACTGTGTCACCGTGTCACTGTGAGACAGCAGTGTTAACCCACCTTGTCACTGTGAGACAGCAGTGTTAACCCACTGTGTCACCGTGTCACTGTGAGGCAGCAGTGTTAACCCACTGTGTCACCGTGTCACTGTCAGGCAGCAGTGTTAACCCACTGTGTCACCGTGTCACTGTGAGACAGCAGTGTTAACCCACTGTGTCACCGTGTCGCTGTGAGACAGCAGTGTTAACCCACTGTGTCACCGTGTCACTGTGAGGCAGCAGTGTTAACCCACTGTGTCACCGTGTCACTGTGAGGCAGCAGTGTTAACCCACTGTGTCACCGTGTCACTGTGAGACAGCAGTGTTAACCCACTGTGTCACCGTGTCACTGTGAGACAGCAGTGTTAACCCACTGTGTCACCGTGTCACTGTGAGGCAGCAGTGTTAACCCACTGTGTCACCGTGTCACTGTGAGACAGCAGTGTTAACCCAGTGTCACTGTGAAGCAGCAGTGTTAACCCACTGTGTCACCGTGTCACTGTGAGGGAGCAGTGTTTACCCACTGTGTCACCGTGTCACTGTGAGGCAGCAGTGTTAACCCACTGTGTCACCGTGTCGCTGTGAGGCAGCAGTGTTAACCCACTGTGTCACCGTGTCACTGTGAGGCAGCAGTGTTAACCCTCTGTGTCACCGTGTCACTGTGAGGCAGCAGTGTTAACCCACTGTGTCACCGTGTCACTGTGAGACAGCAGTGTTAACCCACTGTGTCACCGTGTCACTGTGAGGCAGCTGTGTTAACCCACTGTGTCACCGTGTCACTGTGAGGCAGCAGTGTTAACCCACTGTGTCACCGTGTCACTGTGAGGCAGCAGTGTTAACCCACTGTGTCACCGTGTCACTGTGAGACAGCAGTGTTAACCCACTGTGTCACCGTGTCACTGTGAGGCAGCAGTGTTAACCCACTGTGTCACCGTGTCACTGTGAGGCAGCAGTGTTAACCCACTGTGTCACCGTGTCACTGTGAGACAGCAGTGTTAACCCAGTGTCACTGTGAAGCAGCAGTGTTAACCCACTGTGTCACCGTGTCACTGTGAGGGAGCAGTGTTTACCCACTGTGTCACCGTGTCACTGTGAGGCAGCAGTGTTAACCACTGTGTCACCGTGTCGCTGTGAGACAGCAGTGTTAACCCACTGTGTCACCGTGTCACTGTGAGGCAGCAGTGTTAACCCACTGTGTCACCGTGTCACTGTGAGGCAGCAGTGTTAACCCACTGTGTCACCGTGTCAATGTGAGGGAGCAGTGTTTACCCACTGTGTCACCGTGTCACTGTGAGGCAGCAGTGTTAACCACTGTGTCACCGTGTCGCTGTGAGGCAGCAGTGTTAACCCACTGTGTCACCGTGTCACTGTGAGGCAGCAGTGTTAACCCACTGTGTCACCGTGTCACTGTGAGGCAGCAGTGTTAACCCACTGTGTCACCGTGTCACTGTGAGGGAGCAGTGTTTACCCACTGTGCCACCGTGTCACTGTGAGACAGCAGTGTTAACCCACTGTGTCACCGTGTCACTGTGAGGCAGCAGTGTTAACCCACTGTGTCACCGTGTCACTGTGAGGGAGCAGTGTTTACCCACTGTGTCACCGTGTCACTGTGAGGCAGCAGTGTTAACCCACTGTGTCACCGTGTCACTGTGAGGCAGCAGTGTTAACCCACTGTGTCACCGTGTCACTGTGAGACAGCAGTGTTAAACCACTGTGTCACCGTGTCACTGTGAGACAGCAGTGTTAACCCACTGTGTCACTGTGAGACAGCAGTGTTAACCCACTGTGTCACCGTGTCACTGTGAGGCAGCAGTGTTAACCCACTGTGTCACCGTGTCACTGTGAGGCAGCAGTGTTAACCCACTGTGTCACCGTGTCACTGTGAGACAGCAGTGTTAAACCACTGTGTCACCGTGTCACTGTGAGACAGCAGTGTTAACCCACTGTGTCACCGTGTCACTGTGAGACAGCAGTGTTAACCCACTGTGTCACCGTGTCACTGTGAGACAGCAGTGTTAACCCACTGTGTCACCGTGTCACTGTGAGACAGCAGTGTTAACCCACTGTGTCACCGTGTCACAGTGAGACAGCAGTGTTAACCCACTGTGTCACCGTGTCACTGTGAGACAGCAGTGTTAACCCACTGTGTCACCGTGTCACTGTGAGACAGCAGTGTTAACCCACTGTGTCACCGTGTCACTGTGAGACAGCAGTGTTAACCCACTGTGTCACCGTGTCACTGTGAGACAGCAGTGTTAACCCACTGTGTCACCGTGTCACTGTGAGACAGCAGTGTTAACCCACTGTGTCACCGTGTCACTGTGAGACAGCAGTGTTAACCCACTGTGTCACCGTGTCACAGTGAGACAGCAGTGTTAACCCACTGTGTCACCGTGTCACTGTGAGGCAGCAGTGTTAACCCACTGTGTCACCGTGTCACTGTGAGACAGCAGTGTTAACCCACTGTGTCACCGTGTCACTGTGAGACAGCAGTGTTAACCCACTGTGTCATCGTGTCGCTGTGAGACAGCAGTGTTAACCCACTGTGTCACCGTGTCACTGTGAGACAGCAGTGTTAACCCACTGTGTCACCGTGTCACTGTGAGACAGCAGTGTTAACCCACTGTGTCACCGTGTCACTGTGAGGCAGCAGTGTTAACCCACTGTGTCACCGTGTCACTGTGAGACAGCAGTGTTAACCCACTGTGTCACCGTGTCACTGTGAGACAGCAGTGTTAACCCACTGTGTCACCGTGTCACTGTGAGGCAGCAGTGTTAACCCACTGTGTCACTGTGTCACTGTGAGGCAGCAGTGTTAACCCACTGTGTCACCGTGTCACTGTGAGGCAGCAGTGTTAACGCACTGTGTCACCGTGTCACTGTGAGGCAGCAGTGTTAACCCACTGTGTCACCGTGTCACTGTGAGACAGCAGTGTTAACCCACGGTGTCACCGTGTCGCTGTGAGGCAGCAGTGTTAACCCACTGTGTCACCGTGTCACTGTGAGGCAGCAGTGTTAACCACTGTGTCACCGTGTCACTGTGAGGCAGCAGTGTTAACCCACTGTGTCACCGTGTCACTGTGAGGCAGCAGTGTTAACCCACTGTGTCACCGTGTCACTGTGAGGCAGCAGTGTTAACCCACTGTGTCACTGTGTCACTGTGAGGCAGCAGTGTTAACCCACTGTGTCACCGTGTCACTGTGAGACAGCAGTGTTAACCCACTGTGTCACCGTGTCACTGTGAGACAGCAGTGTTAACCCACTGTGTCACCGTGTCACTGTGAGACAGCAGTGTTAACCCACTGTGTCACCGTGTCACTGTGAGGCAGCAGTGTTAACCCACTGTGTCACTGTGTCACTGTGAGGCAGCAGTGTTAACCCACTGTGTCACCGTGTCACTGTGAGACAGCAGTGTTAACCCACTGTGTCACCGTGTCACTGTGAGGCAGCAGTGTTAACCCACTGTGTCACCGTGTCACTGTGAGGCAGCAGTGTTAACCCACTGTGTCACTGTGTCACTGTGAGGCAGCAGTGTTAACCCACTGTGTCACCGTGTCACTGTGAGACAGCAGTGTTAACGCACTGTGTCACCGTGTCGCTGTGAGGCAGCAGTGTTAACCCACTGTGTCACCGTGTCACTGTGAGACAGCACTGTTAACCCACTGTGTCACCGTGTCACTGTGAGACAGCAGTGTTAACCCACTGTGTCACCGTGTCACTGGGAGACAGCAGTGTTAACCCACTGTGTCACCGTGTCACTGTGAGGCAGCAGTGTTAACCCACTGTGTCACTGTGAGGGAGCAGTGTTAACCAACTGTGTCACTGTGAGGCAGCAGTGTTAACCCACTGTGTCACCGTGTCACTGTGAGACAGCAGTGTTAACCACTGTGTCACCGTGTCACTGAGAGGCAGCAGTGTTAACCCACTGTATCACTGTGTCACTGTGAGGCAGCAGTGTTAACCCACTGTGTCACCGTGTCGCTGTGAGACAGCAGTGTTAACCCACTGTGTCACCGTGTCACTGTGAGGCAGCAGTGTTAACCCACTGTGTCACCGTGTCGCTGTGAGACAGCAGTGTTAACCCACTGTGTCACCGTGTCGCTGTGAGACAGCAGTGTTAACCCACTGTGTCACCGTGTCGCTGTGAGACAGCAGTGTTAACCCACTGTGTCACCGTGTCACTCTGAGACAGCAGTGTTAACCCACTGTGTCACTGTGTCACTGTGAGGCAGCAGTGTTAACCCACTGTGTCACCGTGTCGCTGTGAGACAGCAGTGTTAACCCACTGTGTCACCGTGTCACTGTGAGGCAGCAGTGTTAACCCACTGTGTCACCGTGTCACTGTGAGACAGCAGTGTTAACGCACTGTGTCACCGTGTCGCTGTGAGGCAGCAGTGTTAACCCACTGTGTCACCGTGTCACAGTGAGACAGCAGTGTTAACCCACTGTGTCACTGTGTCACCGTGAGGCAGCAGTGTTAACCCACTGTGTCACCGTGTCACTGTGAGACAGCAGTGTTAACCCACTGTGTCACCGTGAGACAGCAGTGTTAACCCACTGTGTCAACGTGTCACTGTGAGGCAGCAGTGTTAACCCACTGTGTCACCGTGTCACTGTGAGGGAGCAGTGTTAACCCACTGTGTCACCGTGTCACTGTGAGACAGCAGTGTTAACCCACTGTGTCACCGTGTCACTGTGAGGCAGCAGTGTTAACCCACTGTGTCACCGTGTCACTGTGAGACAGCAGTGTTAACCTACTGTGTCACCGTGTCACTGTGAGACAGCAGTGTTAACCCACTGTGTCACCGTGTCACTGTGAGACAGCAGTGTTAACCCACTGTGTCTCCGTGTCACTGTGAGGCAGCAGTGTTAACCCACTGTGCCACTGTGAGACAGCAGTGTTAACCCACTGTGTCAACGTGTCACTGTGAGACAGCAGTGTGAACCCACTGTGTCACCGTGTCACTGTGAGACAGCAGTGTGAACCCACTGTGTCACCGTGTCACTGTGAGGCAGCAGTGTTAACCCACTGTGTCACCGTGTCACTGTGAGGCAGCAGTGTTAACCCACTGTGTCACCGTGTCGCTGTGAGGCAGCAGTATTAACCCACTGTGTCACCGTGTCACTGTGAGACAGCAGTGTTAACCCACTGTGTCACCGTGTCACTGTGAGACAGCAGTGTGAACCCACTGTGTCACCGTGTCGCTGTGAGACAGCAGTGTTAACCCACTGTGTCACCGTGTCACTGTGAGGCAGCAGTGTTAACCCACTGTGTCACCGTGTCACTGTGAGGCAGCAGTGTTAACCCACTGTGTCACCGTGTCACTGTGAGGCAGCAGTGTTAACCCACTGTGTCACCGTGTCACTGTGAGGCAGCAGTGTTAACCCACTGTGTCACCGTGTCACTGTGAGACAGCAGTGTTAACCCACTGTGTCACTGTGAGGCAGCAGTGTTAACCCGCTGTGTCACCGTGTCGCTGTGAGGCAGCAGTGTTAACCCACTGTGTCACCGTGTCACTGTGAGGCAGCAGTGTTAACCCACTGTGTCACCGTGTCACTGTGAGGCAGCAGTTTTAACCCTCTGTGTCACCGTGTCACTGTGAGACAGCAGTGTTAACCCACTGTGTCACCGTGTCACTGTGAGGGAGCAGTGTTAACCCACTGTGTCACTGTGTCGCTGTGAGACAGCAGTGTTAACCCACTGTGTCACCGTGTCACTGTGAGACAGCAGTGTTAACCCACTGTGTCACCGTGTCACTGTGAGACAGCAGTGTTAACCACTGTGCCACCGTGTCACTGTGAGGCAGCAGTGTTAACCCACTGTGTCCCCGTGTCACTGTGAGACAGCAGTGTTAACACACTGTGTCACCGCGTCACTGTGAGACAGCAGTGTTAACCCACTGTGTCACCGTGTCACTGTGAGGCAGCAGTGTTAACCCACTGTGTCACCGTGTCACTGTGAGACAGCAGTGTTAACCCACTGTGCCACCGTGTCACTGTGAGGCAGCAGTGTTAACCCACTGTGCTATGGTGTCACTGTGAGGCAGCAGTGTTAACCCACTGTGTCACCGTGTCACTGTGAGGCAGCAGTGTTAACCCACTGTGCTATGGTGTCACTGTGAGGCAGCAGTGTTAACCCACTGTGTCACCGTGTCGCTGTGAGACAGCAGTGTGAACCCACTGTGTCACCGTGTCACTGTGAGACAGCAGTGTTAACCCACTGTGTCACCGTGTCGCTGTGAGACAGCAGTGTGAACCCACTGTGTCACCGTGTCACTGTGAGGCAGCAGTGTTAACCCCCTGTGTCACCGTGTCGCTGTGAGACAGCAGTGTTAACCCACTGTGTCACCGTGTCGCTGTGAGACAGCAGTGTGAACCCACTGTGTCACCGTGTCACTGTGAGACAGCAGTGTGAACCCACTGTGTCACCGTGTCACTGTGAGACAGCAGTGTTAACACACTGTGTCACCGTGTCACTGTGAGACAGCAGTGTTAACCCACTGTGTCACCGTGTAGCTGTGAGGCAGCAGTGTTAACCCACTGTGTCACCGTGTCACTGTGAGACAGCAGTGTTAACCCACTGTGTCACCGTGTCACTGTGAGACAGCAGTGTTAACCCACTGTGTCACCGTGTCACTGTGAGACAGCAGTGTTAACCCACTGTGTCACCGTGTCACTGTGAGACAGCAGTGTTAACCCACTGTGTCACCGTGTCACTGTGAGGCAGCAGTGTTAACCCACTGTGTCACCGTGTCACTGTGAGGCAGCAGTGTTAACCCACTGTGTCACCGTGTCACTGTGAGGCAGCAGTGTTAACCCACTGTGTCACCGTGTCACTGTGAGGCAGCAGTGTTAACCCACTGTGTCACCGTGTCACTGTGAGGCAGCAGTGTTAACCCACTGTGTCACCGTGTCACTGTGAGGCAGCAGTGTTAACCCACTGTGTCACCGTGTCACTGTGAGACAGCAGTGTTAACCCACTGTGTCACCGTGTCACTGTGAGGCAGCAGTGTTAACCCACTGTGTCACCGTGTCACTGTGAGGCAGCAGTGTTAACCCACTGTGTCACCGTGTCACTGTGAGACAGCAGTGTTAACCCACTGTGTCACCGTGTCACTGTGAGACAGCAGTGTTAACCCACTGTGTCACCGTGTCGCTGTGAGGCAGCAGTGTTAACACACTGTGTCACCGTGTCACTGTGAGGCAGCAGTGTTAACCCACTCGTGTCACTGTGAGACAGCAGAGTTAACCCACTGTGTCACCGTGTCGCTGTGAGGCAGCAGTGTTAACCCACTGTGTCACCGTGTCACTGTGAGGCAGCAGTGTTAACCCACTGTGTCACCGTGTCACTGTGAGACAGCAGTGTTAACCCACCGTGTCACTGTGAGACAGCAGTGTTAACCCACTGTGTCACCGTGTCACTGTGAGGCAGCAGTGTTAACCCACTGTGTCACCGTGTCACTGTGAGGCAGCAGTGTTAACCCCACTGTGTCACCGTGTCA
>NW_027593211.1:0-36587 GCF_964213995.1 Mustelus asterias
CCCCAGGGGCCTGTCCCCGCACTCCCTGGATCAGTACCCCACAGGCCTGTCCCCTCACTCCCTGGATCAGTACCCCAGGGGCCTGACCCCTCACTCCCTGGATCAGTACCCCACAGGCCTGTCCCCTCACTCCCTGGATCAGTACCCCAGGGGCCTGACCCCTCACTCCCTGGATCAGTACCCCAGGGGCCTGTCCCCTCACGACACCATCAGGAAAACCTCAGCTTTATTTCCTGTTTCAAAGGGCAGATGTTAACGATAAAATGAAACTCTTGGTGAAGATGTACTTCAGGCGTCAGACCAGAGAGTACAAACAGGATCACACAAAAATCCAATTAGCTCAGCCGCTGACACAATGTGGACAGGATAAAGTCAGAGAGACTGCGTGAACCACTCCACATTGTCTGCACTGGACAGGTGACTACATACAGGAGGAAACCAGCAACAACCACCTGCATTTATATAGTTACTTTAACATCATAACATACCCCTGAGGAGCTTCACTGCTGTGGAGATGCCGGCGTTGGACTGGGGTGAACACAGTAAGGAGTCTCACAAGGTTAAAGTCCAACAGGTTTATTTGGTAGCAAATCATAGAAACCATACAGTGCAGAAGGAGGCCATTCGGCCCATCGAGTCTGCACCAACCACAATCCCACCCAGACCCTACCCCCACATATCTACCCGCTAATCCCACTAACCTACGCATCTCAGGGCTCTAAGGGGCAATTTTTTTAACCTGGCCAATCAACCTAACCCGCACATCTTTGGACTAAGTGACAAATGCCACTAGTTTTTGGAGCGCTGCTCCTTCATCAGGTGGAGTGGGAGATCTCCCACTCCACCTGACGAAGGAGCAGCAAGCTCTGAAAACTAGTGGTGTTTGCTACCAAATAAACCTGTTGGACTTGAAGCTGGTGTTGTTGGACTTCGCACTGAGTTTTACTGCAACAGGGAAATTCAGAGCCTGGGGCCCAGGCCCCGAGGATCGATCAATTCAAATTGTGCAAGAGGCCAAAACACAGAGAATCTTCACAGAGAATCTGTGCCGGGAGATCCGAGAGATTCCACTGCGGTCAAAGTGAACACAAAGCAGCCCCGCTGGATTGGCACCTCACCACCTTCAACATTCACTCCCTCCACCACCGACACACAGTGACAGCGTCTGCAAGATGCACTGCAGCAACTCACCAAAGCTCCTTAGACAGCACCTTCCAAACCCAGGACCTCTACCGTCTAGAAGGACAAGAGCAGCAGATACCTGGGAACATCAACTTGAAATCCCCCCTCCGAGTCACTCACTATCCTGACTTGGAAATATATCGGCCGTTCCTTCACTGTCGCTGGGTCAAAACCCTGGAACTCTCTCCCTAACAGCACTGTGGGTGTACCTACACCCCAGAGACTGCAGCAGATCCGGAAGGCAGCTCACCACCACCTTCTTGAGGGCAATTAGGGATGGATAATAAATGCTGACCCAGCCAGCAACACCCACATCCTGTGAAGACTTAAAAGACATTGTACAGTTATTTTAGCATGCACTCTGCCCCAGGCCTGCTCCCCCATCCCCCTGCCCGGGCTTGCTCCCCCAGCCTTGGGGCCCGCTCCCCCAGCCTCGGAGCCTGCTCCCCCAGCCTCGGGGCCCGCTCCCCCAGCCTCGGGGCCCGCTCCCCCAGCCTCGGGGCCCGCTCCCCCAGCCTCGGGGCCCGCTCCCCCAGCCTCGGGGCCCGCTCCCCCCCACCCCCTTCTCAGATGACAATTAGAAATCTGAAATGTAATTGGTCATTGGGGCTGGAATTTGGACAGTGCTCCTGGAGTGGATTCCTGGATAAACACATCCTCAGGGATCCAGAGGGATTGAGGGGGGGGGGGGGGGGGGGGGGGGAAGAACCAAATCGAAGTGGAGTTTGGGCAGAGAGACCTCTCGGTGTGACTGTACAGGAGGGGTGAGTGTAGATTGCTGGAGATTTCACAGCACGGCGAGAGCTCTGTGGCAGTTTTCACTGCTGGTTATCGGTTAACTCCCAGCTAATGAAACACACACAGCAGCTGTTTGAACACGTGCCAAACTGCATCGAGCCCACACCTCATCAACATTTACCTCAAAACTCAGCAACTTAGCTCCCAGAATCTACCAAAACACAGCGGCCTTTGTCTAATCAAACTTGGTAAGAGTTTTAACAACACCAGGTTAAAGTCCAACAGGTTTATTTGGTAGCAAATACCACTAGCTTTCGGAGCGCTGCTCCTTCGTCAGATGGAGTGGAAATCTGCTCTCAAACAGTGCACAGAGACACAGAAATCAAGTTACAGAATACTGATTAGAATGCAAATCCCTAAAGCCAGCCAGGTCTTAAAGATACAGACAATGTGAGTGGAGGGAGCATTAAGCACAGGTTAAAGAGATGTGTATTGTCTCCAGACAGGACAGCCAGTGAGATTCTGCAAGTCCAGGAGGCAAGCTGTGGGGGTTACTGATAATGTGACATAAATCCAACATCCCAGTTTAGGCCGTTCTCATGTGTGCGGAACTTGGCTATCAGTTTCTGCTCAGCGACTCTGCGCTGTTGTGTGTCGTGAAGGCCGCCTTGGAGAACGCTTACCCTGCAGAGGTTGCTGTGGCAGGGTTGTGTGGTGTCGTGGTCACTGTTCTCCTGAAGGCTGGGTAGTTTGCTGCGGACAATGGTCTGTTTGAGGTTGTGTGGTTGTTTGAAGGCAAGAAGTGCGGGTGTGGGGATGGCCTTGGCGAGATGTTCGTCTTCATCAATGACATGTTGAAGGCTCTGGAGGAGATGCCGTAGTTTCTTCGCTCCAGGAAAGTACTGGATGACGAAGGGTACTCTGTCCACCGTGTCCCGTGTTTGTCTTCTGAGGAGGTCGGTGCGGTTTTTCGCTGTGGCGCGTCGGAACTGTCGATCGAGGAGTCGAACACCATATCCTGTTCTTATGAGGGCATCTTTCAGCATCTGGAGGTGTCTGTTGCGATCCTCCTCATCCGAGCAGATCCTGTGTGTACGGAGGGCTTGTCCGTAGGGGATGGCTTCTTTAACGTGTTTAGGGTGGAAACTGGAGAAGTGGAGCATCGTGTGGTTATCCGTGGGCTTGCAGTACAGTGAGGTGCTGAGGTGACCGTCCTTAATGGAGATGCATGTGTCCAAGAATGCAACCAATTCCGGCGAGTAGTCCATGGTGAGTCTGATGGCGAACAATCACTGAAACAACTACATGATGACATCAACAAGTTCCATCCCACCATCAGACTCACCATGGACTACTCTCCAGAAGTAAACCTGTTGGACTTTAACCTGGTGTTGTTAAAACTCCTACTGTGTTTACCCCAGTCCAACGCCAGCATCTCCACATCATAATCAAACTTGGTCAGAGATTAGAAGCAATTTATTTTCCTGGGTGTCTAATATATATAGCGGTCACAGTATGGGGGGGTGATAGATCGTGGAGGCAGCATGGGAGCTCTCAGAATCAACCACAGCAAATCATTTCAAATATCATTCCACCTTCAACCGTTAGTGTTCTGGGGCTTCCCACTGGACCCGGCCTGGGGGTGGGGGATTGGGCATTGGGTCTATTTCATACAGAAGACTGGTTTCCTCTGGGTGCTCCGGTTTCCTCCCACAGTCCAAAGATGTGTGGGTTAGGTGGATCGGCCATGCTAAATTTCCCCTTAGTGTCAGGGGGACTAGCTAAGCTAAATGCATGGGGTTATGGGGATAGGGTCTGGGTAGGATTGTAGTCAGTGTAGACTCGATGGGCTGAATGGCCTCCTTCTGCACTGTAGGGATTCTATGATCCCCCCCTCCCCCAATAAAATGCCTCATCCCCAGAAGGTCATTTATTTCACACGAGTCTCTGTATGTTGCGAGCGTGGGAGTGTCAGCTCTCGGCACTCCTGCCCTGGTACACACGGTTAGACAGGAGTGCGGCATTCCCTCTGGGATTTCACTCCCCATGTCAGACAGACTGCACTCCCGCTCCAAACGATATCTATATCTCTGAGAAAGCTGCTAATGACAACATCGGCAATTATAAAAATTACATCTTTCCACGATGGGAAAATCACCTTTCACAGCAGACAGCGAGATTACTGAGAGGTTTCCAAAGAGGATTTTCAATTGGATTTCAATGCAGCATCGGAACAGGAGGAGGCCATTCAGCCCTTTGAGCCTGTTCCACCATTCTATTAGCCCGCTGCTGATCGAGATTTAACTTGCTTTATCTCAAAAATCCATCAACCTTAGTTTGAAAATTCTCAATTGGCTCCCATTCTCGACAGTGTTGGGGCGGGGGGAGGAGAGCGGGGATTGGAGAGAGAGAGAGTTAGAACGTCACACCCTTTGTGTCAGGAAATGCTTCCCAACTTCACCCCTGAACAATTTTAAACTTCTTAGAAATCATAGAAACCCTACAGTACAGAAAGAGGCCATTCGGCCCATCGAGTCTGCACCAACCACAATCCCACCCAGGCCCTACCCCCATATCCCTACATATTTTACCCGCTAATCCCTCTAATCTACACATCGCAGGACACTAAGGGGCAATTTTAGCATGGCCAATCAACCTAACCCGCACATCTTTGGACTGTGGGAGGAAACCGGAGCACCCAGAGGAAACCCACGCAGACACGAGGAGAATGTGCAAACTCCACACAGACAGTGACCCGAGCCGGGAATCGAACCCGGGACCCTGGAGCTGTGAAGCAGCAGTGCTAACCACTGTGCTACCGTGCCGCCCTTCTTAATTCTGCATCTGCTGCACCCCTGCTTCCCACAACTCACCCCTCCCCCACAACACAGCAACTCTCACCAAATATCCCCTCCTCCACCCCCCCCCCCCCACACAGCCACACCCCCAACCACCCACCCACACACAGACCCTCCCCCCAAACAATATCCACCCCCCACCACCACAGAGGAAAAAGGGTGGATAGACAGAACCCATCAAATTAACCAATCATCTCCAACAGTTGGGTTAGATCAGCCAATTCGGAGTGACAGTAATTTTACATGAACACAGCTGGAAAAAGGAATGGAATTCTCTCAATGACCTGGATCACACTGGGGTGAAACAGGTCATTAACGCAGCATTGATAAAGCGTCTGGGAATCCAGTGGATCTGGTCGAGGGCGCTCCTCATCTCCAGGAACCTTTCCTGTCCTCACCGCATTTCAGTGACGAATCCGCCAATGGAAACACTTAAATATTCATAAACCACAAGCAATACAACCTCTCCCTCTCCAGAAATACAACAGGTAGCCCCTGAAATCCACCTTCAGTCAATGAAATCCACGGGCCGGCTCTTAAAGAATAAGGATTTGTACCAACAACATTCCTAGTTCTGCCGTGACGAGACACTCACTACCTGACAGACCCAAAATGACAGAGTTTTGCTGCAATCTGGTCATCCCAATACGAGGGGAATCGTACAACAGTGTACAAGATTGGACATCCTTCTGCCAGTCTCTCTCTCACAGTGGCACGGTGGTTAGCCCTGCTGCCTCACAGCGCCAGGTACCCAGGTTTGATTCCTGGCTTGGGTCTGTGCGGAGTCTGCACGTTCTCCCCGTGTCTGCGTGGGTTTCCGCCGGGTGCTCCGGCTTCCCCTCTCAGTCTGAAAGACGTGCTGGTTAGGCGGATTGGCCGTGCTAAGTTCTCCCTCAGTGTACCCGAGCAGACGCCGGAGTGTGGCGACTCGGGGATTTTCACAGTAGCAGTGTTAATGTAAGCCTACTTGTGATTAATAAATAAACTTTACTTTTATATACCTAAAGTTTTTTGCTACACATTATATATACAGTCATCAACCAGGCCCAGCCCATCAGAAAAGTACAAAAATAATCACTTCACACTCAAACCCCAAAACATTCACATTGTCCACTGGTTAAAGTAATTACTTTTCAATTAATTACTGCACTGGCTTCTTAGATCTCCATTTGTTTTGCACATTTCAGGTTAAGAGAATTTGTCCTCAGGCTGGGCAGACTAAAGAAACACACTTGCACTGTCTTTATCCTTCCACACTGAATCTCTGAAATTTCAATCCCAGTTCTACCAACTGACAAAGCGTTTGAAGGTTTCCAGCGTTGGTCATTCCGAGAATCACTCATTGTGCAGTCTGCACTCAGCTCATGAAACACTGATGTTCCCCTGCCCAATTCTCGAGATTGGGCCTATTTCTCCTTTCCTTCGGTTACTTTGTATGTGGTTCATTTTCCTGGAATGCTTTGAACTTGTATAAAAACTTTGATGCGTTTTAAATAAATGAAATCAGGATGCCTAAAAATACACAAGCTGAATAATCGCAGAAAAATGTGGTAATGAACCAGTTAACCGAGAACAGCACAGTATCCAATCAGCTGCTTCCACTAGCCGGCTCCCCCCGACCACAGTGAGATTGTCAGCTTTCACAGAGCAGGAACTGTCCAAACTTCAGATTCGGAGCAAACTCCTCAATTCCCCCTCAGTGCAGCAGCGGTTATTCCTGACCATCCAAATTCCAGATTCTCTCAGTTTCTCTTCCGCTGCTTGTCATTCGATCCCAAACCCTCTCCAAACACCAGCAACTTTCCAATCTCCTCCAGCCCACGGAGGAGGGACGTCGAGAACAGAAATGGCACCTCGTTACCAGCTGGGGGATCTGAGGGTCTGAGAACCTTCCACCGGCTGAACACCAAGAGAGAGATAGTGAGCCAGATCTAAACACAAACACCTCAATGATCTCTCCCCAGGACAGTGGGGCAGAGAGAGGAAACTTGGTGAAGTCTGGAACTACGGGAAAAGGAGAGAAAAACTTGTATTTATTTAGTCATCAACAACCTCAGTGCGCTCCAAACTTTACATCTAATTCTGTACCTTTGAAGCACTTTACACACCTCCCACGCTCAAATCCACCAACCTGTACCCACAACCCACTCCTCCGCCTCTCTCCACACCAGCAGCATGGCACAGTGGGTTAGCACTGCTGCCTCACAGCGCCAGAGACCCAGGCTCGATTCTCGGCTTGGGCGACTGTCTGTGTGGAGTTTGCACGTTCTCCCCGTGTCTGCGTGGATTTCCTCCGGGTGCTCCGGTTTCTCCCTCAATGTCAACAAAACGAAAGAGATTGTCATCGACTTCAGGAAACATAGAGGAGAACATGCCCCTGTCTACATCAACGGGGACAAAGTAGAAAGGGTCGAGAACTTCAAATTTCTAGGTGTCCAGATCACCAACAACCTGTCCTGGTCCCCCCCATGCCGACACTATAGTTAAGAAAGCCCCACCAACGCCTCTACTTTCTCAGGAGGCTAAGCAAATTTGGCATGTCAGCTACGATTCTCACTAATTTTTACAGATGCACAATAGAAAGCATTATTTCTGGTTGTATCACAGCTTGGTATGGCTCCTGCTCTGCCCAAGACCACAAGGAACTACAAAGGGTCGTGAATGTAGCCCAATACATGACGCAAACCAGCCTCTCATCCATTGACTCTGTCTACAGTTCCTGCTGCCTCGGCAAAGCAGCCAGCATAATTAAGGACCCCACGCACCCCAGACATTCTCCCTTCGGGAAAAAGATACAAAAGTTTGAGGTCACGTACCAACCGACTCAAGAACAGCTTCTTCCCTGCTGCTGTCAGGCTTTTCAATGGACCTACCTCGCATTAAGTTGATCTTTCTCTACACCCTAGCTATGACTGTAACACTACATTCTGCACTCTCTCCTTTCCTTCTCTATGAACAGTATGTTTTGTCTGTATAGCGCGCAAGAAACAATACTTTTCACTGTATGTTCATACATGTGACAATAATAAATCAAATCACAGTCCGAAAGACATGCTGGTTAGGTGCATTGGCTAAATTCTCCCTCAGTGTACCCGAACAGGTGCCGGAGTGTGGCGAATAGGGGATTTTCACAGTAACTTCATCGCAGTGTTAATGTAAGCCTACTTGTGACACTAATAAATAAATCAAATTTAAACTTTAACCAACCCACCCCCTCACACCTTCCCGACACAACCCACCCCATATCCAACCCCCCTCCACATCTTTACCCTGTACCCCTCTCTACACCCCCCCCCCCCCCCCCCCGCCCCCACACACACCCCCTGCCCCCCACCTTGATCCTGGGTGTTTGTGCTGACTGCCTGCCGGACAGGGTGAGTTTCTCCAGAGGTCTGTTCAGCAAAAAGAGGGGAAGTGAAAGTGTCAGTCCAGCTGCTGCTAACGGGACACAGAGTGGCACCAAAAACAGCTTTAAAAACACCCGGGGCTGCTTCCTGACAGAGAGGTGAACTCAATCGGAGTGCTCAGTAACCCAGTCTTCACACAAATTGCGGAGGAAGCAAGTCAGTCAAACTGGTAAATAGTCCATCCAGCCTGTCGCAAAAACCTTCCCAAGGAAAGTGGGATTAATGTGGGGTCATGCATTTCGGAAGTCTAATACAGACAGGAAATACACAGTAAATGGCAGAACCCTTAGGAGTATTGATAGGCAAAGGGATCTGGGTGTACAGGGACACAGGTCACTGAAAGTGGCAACGCAGGTGGGGAAGGTCGTCAAGAAGGCTTACGGCATGCTTGCCTTCATCAGCTGGGGTATTGAGTTTAAAAATTGGCAAGTCAGGTTGACGCTTTATAGAACCTTAGTGAGGCCGCACTTGGAATATAGTGTTCAATTCTGGTCGCCACACTACCAGAAGGATGTGGAGGCTTTGGAGAGGGTACAGAAAAGATTTACCAGGATGTTGCCTGGTATGGAGGCCATTAGCTAGGAGGAGAGGTTGGAGAAACTTGGTTTGTTCTCACTGGAGCGACGGAGGTTGAGGGAAGACCTGATAGAAGTCTACAAGATTATGAGAGGCATGGACAGAGTGGATAGTCAGAAGCTTTTTCCCAGGATGGAAGAGTCAATTACTAGGGGGCATAGGTTTAAGGTGCGAGGGGCAAGTTTTAAAAGAGATGTACGTTGCAGATTTTTTTACAGAGAGTGGTGGGTGCCTGGAACTCGTTGCCAGGGGAGGTAGTGGAAGCGGATATGATAGTGACTTTTAAGAGGCGTCTTGACAAGTACACGAATAGGATGGGAATAGAGGGATGTGGTCCCCGGAAGCATAGGGGGTTTTAGTTAAGTCAGGCAGCATGGTCGGTGCAGGCTTGGAGGGCCGAAGGGCCTGTTCCTGTGCTGTAATTTTCTTTGTTCTTTGTTCTAACACAGTAACACTGACACTGTCAGTAATACAGAGATATATTTGCAAATATTGTCAGTGCTGGACATTTCATTAAGCTTATTACTCCAGGTATTAGAAACTGTGCATTTTAAAAATTTATTCGTGGGACATGGGCATCGCTGACCAACATTTATTGCCCATTCATACAGACCATTCAGAAGTTTCCTGACAATCTACACACAACAGTGGAAATGACCATTTGATTCCCCCTCACAATAACTCGTGCTTAATTTGCCCCCCGTGTCACAGGAGTCCTTATTGTTTTGAATGTGTGGGTTAGATTTCCTTACGAACCCAGCTAGCTCTAACTGGTAATTAGCAATTAACATTTTACAGGAGGATAATTTATCTGCTCCAGTCTCTATTTCACACAGGACTGTGTGTCGGTGATACAGGGAAGCTTCAGAATTTAAACTCATCCACCGTACCCAACATCAAGAGATTAAACTAAAATTTATATATTAGTGTCACAAGTAAGGCTTACATTAACACTGCAATGAAGTTACTGTGAAGTTCCCCTAGTCGCCAAAGTCTGTGCCTGTTCAGGTCAATGCACCTAATCTATTTTCGCAAAAGCAGAGAGTGACGTTGCAGTGACTGTGAGTGACTCTCTCCCTGTGATTCACTCTCTGCCCAGTTCACATCCTGCCACTGTACTCTGCAAACTGCTTTCAATCCTGAAAGTCTGATCTACTGATGTGATGATGTGGAGATGCCGGCGTTGGACTGGGGTGGGCACATTAAGTCGTCTCACAACACCAGGTTAAAGTCCAACAGGTTTATTTGGTAGCACAAGCCACTAGCTCTCAGAGCGCTGACTCACCTGATGAAAGGGCAGCGCTCTGAAAGCTTGTGGTTCGTGCTACCAAATAAACCTGTTGGACTTTAACTTGGTGTTGTGAGACTTCTTACTCTACTGACGTGAGCCAGTGAGATCTGTAAGTGATCGGCCCAATGTTTCGCTCCTGCTGTCCAAGCCTCACCTCACTTAGACAAGTGACATAATTCACAGAATCCCAGTCCAGTCTCTCTGATATACGCTCCAATCAGTAACGGAGGTTTTCTGCACCTTTAACATTTAGCAATCCAACCTTTCCCCACATGGTGAAAGCCTAGAATTAATTCTACACCATTCCCTATTCAGAAGTTTGTCTTCAGAATATATATTCAGCACAAAGTAAACTGGGATCATATATTTGTCATCTGTTACTGTATACAGAAATGCTTCACAGACACAGATATTCACTTTGAAACACAGACACACATTACCTGTACTTACAGCATTCATTCACACAGACGAAGCTGGGATTAATTGGTACAAGAGATCTTTACGGTGTGGCCTCTTCCATTACTTCAGCACCCACACCTATACCGCAGCTTTTCACACCAACCTACAGGACAGATCCACAGCACGGAGCTGGAGCAGGAGCTGGAGCTGGGGCTGGAGCTGGAGCAGGAGCTGGAGCAGGAGCAGGAGCTGGAGCAGGGGCTGGAGCTGGAGCAGGAGCAGGGGCTGGAGCAGGAGCTGGAGCAGGAGCTGGAGCTGGAGCAGGAGCTGGAGCAGGAGCTGGAGCTGGGGCTGGAGCAGGGGCTGGAGCAGGAGTAGGGGCTGGAGCTGGAGCAGGTCAGTAAGATGCCAGCTCTGTGAATCGAGCATAGTTCCTGCACTGAATGCATCTGCTACAACCCCCTCCCCCCACTCTACAACTCAGAGGGAGCCTGCGGGCCGGGCCACTCTATTTCAGCACAACCCCCATCACTGACCAAAGACCTGCACTCTGCTCATTTCCAGCATCGCTGCAGTTTCCTCTCAAAATAAGCAAAAGTTTTTAGAAGACGTGCACTTGCAATGCTGCGGATACATTCCGAACACGCCTGTTCACCACACACACACACATACACACACACACACACGCCCCCAGCGCGCGCACACACACACCACCACCCCCGATGCGCGCATCCACACACCACCCCCCTGACGCGCACACCCACACACCACCCCCCCGACGCGCGCACCCACACACCACCCCCCCGACGCGCGCACCCACACACCACCCCCCCGACGCGCGCACCCACACACCATCCCCCCGACGTGCGCACCCACACACCACCCCCCCGACGCGCGCACCCACACACCACCCCCCCGACGCGCGCACCCACACACCACCCCCCGACACGCACACTCACGCACGCGCATCCCCCACCACACACGCACCCCCCCCACCACACACGCACCCCCCCCCACACACGCACCCCCCCCCACCACACACGCACCCCCCCCCCCCCCACCACACACGCACCCCCCCCCCCCCCCCCGCCGACACACACACACCCACAGACAGTAGCTGGGCAGATTTCACTCCCAGCCAGAATAGAAACATTTCAGAGATGCTATCAAGGCTGCCCTATTGATTAATCTGCCTGAATACATGTTCCACCATTAGCGCTCCCAGGGGCCAAACACAATACGATGCTGTGAGGACAAGGCCTGTGCGTTATCAGTGTGAGGATGTACATTCCTCCCTCTCCTTTAGCTAAAACCTCTTACTAAGAACGCAGATGTGACAAAATGCTACAAATTGTATAATTGTCCCTTTGATGTTTAACGCTGCACTCAGAATGACACGATGCAGCTTTTCAATCGCATTCAGATTTTCCCAATGGCTGCACAGGGAATCAAAAAGAAATAAGTACAGAAGGCCATTCAGCCCATCACATCTGGCTCATGTATTTTATGATGTGGAAATGCCGGCGTTGGACTGGGGTGAACACAGCAAGAAGCCTCACACCAGGTTAAAGTTCAACAGGTTTATTTGGCAGCACAAGCCACAAACTTTCGGAGATTTTATTAACAGTATTTTATAACAGTCTTCCTGGTGGTGACAAATGGGAAGGGTTAGAAATGTACCTTCCTTTGCTCAAAATCCACAACGCATTACATCAACAACAGCTGGCCTTGTAAAGGTGCTGCTGAGCTGCACATCTCTTGACATTTCACAAGATTGTTCTCAACCAATGGATCAAAAGTGTGGCCAGACAGCTAGGTTTTAAAGGAGGATATTAAAAGGCAGAAGTGGCGTGAGGTTGGGTGGGAAGGTTTAGGGAGGGAATTCCGGAGCTTAGGGCCCAGGCAGCTGAAGGCACGGCCGCCAATGGTGGAGTGATGGGAATTGGGGAAGTAAAAGTTGGAGAGTACAGAGATCTCAGAGGCTTGTCACAGATTGGCACAGTGGTTAGCAACACTGCCTCACAGCGCCGGGGACCCGGGTTCGATTCCCGGCTCGGGTCACTGTCTGTGCAGAGTCTGCACATTCTCCCCGTGTCTGTGTGGGTTTCCTCCAGGTGCTCCGGTTTCCTCCCACATTCCAGAGATGTATGGGTTAGGCTGATTGCTATGCTAAAATGACCGTAGTTTTGTGGGATTAGCAGGGTAAATATGTGGGGTTACAGGGATGGGGTGGGATTGTGGTTGGTGCAGGCCTGAATGACCTCCTTCTGCACTGTAGGGATTCTATAATTCTATGATTCACCCTGCAACAGAAAAACAACTTCACATTTCACACTTTAATCAATCTGAAATCTCCACCAACCAGTGAGGGCAAAGCACAAATAAATACAGCAGAAATTTAGCAAAAAGATCACTTGTGTGGTTCTCATTAATTAACTGTCAATCTCCTCATCACTAAATCGAGTTCAGTCCTGAAGAAGTTGTTTGATGAACTATAGCAAACATCCCTCATTGGGGCAGGAAAGCTTCTTGGACAGCGGAACATTTTCCTAAATTACAAATTCCACAAACCCAACGAAAACCTCAGAAAGGGCAGATCCTAAAGAACCGTAAATCTAGCCAAAGCTCACCCTAAACCGACACCAAATACAGTTGGCCATGGATGCGGAGGATTTTACCACCAACCATCCCCAATAACTAACCAATCACATTAAAGAGACTCAAACAAACAAACACCATTATCCCAAATTCAAACCAAGTAATTCCAAACCTGCCAAACACATTCAACCTGAATTTAAAAATAAAATTCATTCCCTGAATGTGGGTGTCGCTGGCTAGGCCAGCATTTATTGCCCACTCCATAATTGCCCTTGAGACGTTGGTGGTGAGCTGCCTTCTTGAACCGCTGCAGTCTATGTGGTGTAGGTGCACCCACAGTGCTGTTAGGGAGGGAGTCCCAGGATTTTGACCCAGCGACTGTGAAGGAAAGGCCATATATTTTTGATTTGATTTATTGTCACATGCAGTGAAAAGTATTGTTTCTTGTGCTATGTTCTATACAGACAAAGCATACCGTTCATAGAGAAGGAAAGGAGAGAGTGCAGAATGTAGTGTTACAGTCATAGCTAGGGTGTAGAGAAAGATCAACTTAATGCAAGGTAGGTCCATTCAAAAGTCAATTCAAAAATTCCAAGTCAGGATGG
This sequence comes from Mustelus asterias, assembly GCF_964213995.1. NCBI lineage: Eukaryota > Metazoa > Chordata > Chondrichthyes > Carcharhiniformes > Triakidae > Mustelus > Mustelus asterias. The sequence goes on from NW_027593211.1 coordinate 13,655, forward strand.
TGAGTGACTCGGAGGAGAACTTGCAGGTGGTGGTGTTCCCAGGTATCTGCTATCCTTGTCTTTCTAAGGGATAGTTTAAGTTTAAAGTTTATTTATTATTGTCACAAGTAGGCTTACATTAACACTGCAATTAAGTTACCGTGAAAATCCCCTAGTCGCCACACTCCGGTACCTGTTCGGGTACACTGAGGGAGAATTTAGCATAGCCAATGCACCTAATCCGCACATCTTTTGGACTGTGGGAGGAAACCGGAGCACCCGGAGGAAACCCATGCAGACACGGGAAGAACGTGCAGACTCTGCACAGACAGTGACCTAAGCCTGGAATCGAACCCGGGTCCCTGGCGCTGTGAGACAGCAGTGCGAACCATTCTGTGTCACTGCGCCGCCATCAGGGGATTGGAAGGTGTTGCTTAAGGAGCCTTAATGAGTTTCTGCAGTGCATCTTGAAGATGGTACACATCGCTGGCGGGGTGTGTTGGTGGTGGAGGGAGTGAATGCTTAAGGTAGTGGATTTGTTATGTGCTTTGTTCTTTTGGAGAGTCAGTGTAGGGATTCTATGATTCTATAATCGCATTATTCCGAGAAACAGGTAAACTATTGCTGTCACAAGATGCTTCAGGTCAAAACCACCAAATTGAAATGTGGAAGAAAATCCAATTAAAACCAATGGAAACGTGAATGTTGTTTGGTTTATTGAACACCAGGAAGAGGGGGAAAGTTAAAACTACACGAGAAAAATAAAATCAAAAGGCAAGTTGTAACGTAAGTGATGTTATTATAGAAACACAGGTAACTCACAAGAAAGTTCCAATTGAGACTAACCATTCTGTGAATAGGTACTTCTAGGAACAAGGATCATTTCAAAGAATATATAATTTAAAAATAAAGTTCCCCCTGATTGGAGTGGTTTCTATGAGGAGGATGCATGGTGAGCTATCAGGAATCTATCCCAATGACATACTGCTTTCTGGAGATAATGAAATGGATGAGCACCTTACACCTGATGTGGAGATGCCGGCGTTGGACTGGGATAGGCACAGTAAGAAGTCTCACAACACCAGGTTAGAGTCCAACAGGTTTATTTGGCACTAGCTTTCGGAGTGTTGGTCCTTCATCAGGTGAGTGAAGAGTTGTGTTCACAAACAGGGCATATAAAGACACAGACTCAATTTACAAAATAATGGTTGGAATGCGAGTCTTAACAGGTAATCAAGTCTTAAAGGTACAGACAATGTGAGTGGAGAGAGGGTTAAGCGCAGGTTAAAGAGATGTGTATTGTCTCCAGCCAGGACAGTTAGTGAGATTTTGCAAGCCCAGGCAAGTCGTGAGGGTTACAGATAGTGTGACATGGACCCAAGATCCCGGTTGAGACCTTACACCTGTTGGATTCCATCTCCACTGGCTTCAATATGAACACAGTAAGAGTTTTAACAACACCAGGTTAAAGTCCAGCAGGTTTATTTGGTAGCAAATGCCATTAACTTTCGGAGGCTAATGGCATTTGCTACCAAATAAACCTGTTGGACTTTAACCTGGTGTTGTTGAAAGTCTTACTGTGTTTACCCCAGTCAAACGCCGGCATCTCCACATCATTCAATATGAACCTCAGCAGCTGATAAACTACCACAAGACCAATCTGCAGAGTATGATCCCACAGGTTTTCACAGCCTCCACCCCAGGTATCTCGTCCAATTATTTTTATTCTTCATGCAAGTCAGTAGACAGGGAGCATTAGCAGATATTGTACGTGTCCCTCAGCTATTAATAATGCACTGTCTGATAAATTCTCTTTTCAATATCGTGTCAATACACTTCATGTAATATTAGCTGAAAGGCATCACTTTAGACTGCTCCCTCTCCCAGCACCATCCTCCAAGATCCTTCCAGACACCAGCAACTTGGAACAGTACAGCACAGGAACAGGTCCTTCAGCCCACGATGTTGTGTTGAACATGACACCAAATTAAACTAATCCCTTCTGCCTGCCCTTGCTCCATATCCCTCTATTCCTTGCATACTCGTGTGTTTATCTAAAAGCCCCTTAAACGCCCCTATCATACCTGCCTCCACCACCACCCCTACCATTCTCTATGTAAAAAAACATGCCTCTCACATCTCCTCTAAACTTTCCCCCCTCACCTTAAGTGCGTGCCCCCTAGTATTAGACATTTCAACTCTGGGGAAAAGATTTTGACTGTCAACCCCATGTCTGTCCCTCAATTGTATAGACTTCCATCTGGCCTCCCCTCAGCCTTCGCCGCTCCGGAGAAAACAATTCTAGTTTGTCCAGTCTCTCAAACTCAAAAAGCTGTCAAACTGCTAATCAATGATTTTTCACATTTGATGGAGACATGTTAAAAAAAAGTCACTTGCTTTTTCAAATGCGTTTATTTATTAGTCACAAGTAAGGCTTACATTAACACTGCAATGAAGTTACTGTGAAAATCCCCTAGTTGCCACTCTCCGGCGTCTGTTCAGGTCAATGCACCCTAACCAGCACGTCTTTCAGACTGTGGGAGGAAACTGGAGGAAACCCACACAGACACGGGGAGAACTTGCAAACTCCGCACAGACAGTGACCCGAGCTGGGAATCGAACCCGGGTCCCTGGCGCTGAGAGGCAGCAGTGCGAACCCACTGTGCCACCGTGACGCGTGGCTGAAATCTAATCACCTCAATACTGACTTGCAATAAATCTCAAACCTACCTTCACGTGCTTTGTTATGGCCAAGAAAATATTTGACTAGTGCCGTTATAACACAGGACAGCATACATCACAATGTGCACCTTCATGGTGGCTTATAAGATGCAGTGTAAACTAACAGCCCGACAGGAGAAAAAGACTTTTGAAGCCAGATCAGATACATCTTCCTATCATTGTTTTAAAACCGGTCCCTGACTATAGAACCCTATTCCATACTGAAATGGTTGATAGCTAAAAGGGGAGGATTTTAAATTAAAACCTTGAACAGCTGGAGAAATGAAGATGTTTCTTTATATTTAAATGTTATAAACATTATTCAGACCAATTATTCAGATACTTTCCACATAGGAATATTTTCTTGTTTGTTTAATGAGAAGACCTCAAGAGGATCGGAGCCCAGGCTGTTATCACAATGTGCACCGTCTCAGACAAGATTCACTCCAGCATTTCCGGAACAGTCCTCCCCCAAACACACCCCTGGTGAATGGACTAAGCTGACAGTGTTGTGACATTAAACAAAACTGAGGATTCAGTCAGTAACAGCAGGAGGATCCATTTGAGACCATTTGCTCCAGCAGGAATTAGTGAGCAGCAAGAAGGAATTAGATATAACTCTCAGGCTGAAGGGATTCAGGAATATGCTGGGGGGGTGGGGAGCGGGGGGGGGGGGCAGTGGAGGCGGGATCAGGATATTGAATATCAGCCATGATCATAATGAATGGCGGGGCAGGCTCGAAGGGCCGAATGGCCTCCTCCTGCTTCTAGAATCATAAATCTCTACAGTGCAGGAGGAGGCCATTTGGCCCATTGAATCTGCACTGACCACAATCGCACCCATAACCCCACCCACAACCTCACATATTTACCCCGCTAACCCCTCTAACATACACATCCCAGGACACTAAGGGGCAATTCAGCATGGCCAATCCATCTAACCTGCACATCTTTGGACTGTGGGAGGAAACCGGAGCACCCGGAGGAAACCCACGCAGACACGGGGAGAACGTGCAAACTCCACACAGACAGACAGTGACTCGAGGCCGGGAATTGAACCCGGGTCCGTGGTGCTGTGAGGCAGCAGTGTTAACCCACTGTGGCACCCCACTAGTTTCTATGTAACTGGGGGGGGGAAAAGGCGAATCATCCTAAACTTCACACAGTGAGATGTCGGCTGTCTCTGACTGGCAGAAATCTGCAAACGACACAAACTTAGTGATTGTGAAATCTGTAGTTTATTCAGATACGGGGAAATAACTCTGCGCTGTCTGAAAAATCACTGCTGCACCACATGAGAAGTTGCTGAAGTACATTCCATTCTGAAATAATAATGCAGACGAGATTGTTGTGTACCAAGGATAGAATTTACTGATCCTCCCTGAAGCATGACGCAATGTTATATTCCACAAATAAATGCTTCAGGTCACCGCTGGCTACGGTTCAAAAGAGGGGCCATCCTTTGCAGGGGTTGAAATGGGACGCTTGCCAACTAGTTAGACACAGTAAGAAGTCTAACAACACCAGGTTAAACACTAGTTAGACACCCGGGAGCAGAACTCAGCATTCAGAGAGTAACAAGATTCCTGCATTACAACTATTTCTGCCTTTCTAAAGCACCTCATTGGCTCTGGAGTGCTTTCAGATGTACCAAGGATGTGAAAGGTGCTATATAAAGGCAAGGCTGTCTTTGTAGCTGGATTATCTCAGATTACCATGTCGTTAAAAAAAATCCAGCTGTGCTATAAAAGTTAGCGATCAGCCAAGAAGTGACTGTGCTCTTAAAATACTGTGAACTGGTTTATGAAATATATAAAAAGATCCTTTACGCTGCAAACACAGGTTTGTTCTTGCAGTACAGAGCGCTGTATTCTTCCTGCGTTATTCTAATCCCAGCAATGCAGGAACCGCTGTAATGGACAAGGTCATTATTTCAGTCAGGTTGTGCTTTTATGAAAATAACCCCTCTCTGTTTTCACCAAAACGTACAGTTTGACACTTTCTGTTTGTTGCAGTTCATTTTGTTTGGTATGGCTCCTGCTCTGCCCAAGACCGCAAGAAACGACAAAAGGTTGTGAATGTAGCCCAATCCATCACCAGTCTCCCATCCATTGACTCTGTCTACACTTCCCGTTGCCTTGGAAAAGCAGCCAGCATAATTAAGGACCCCACGCACCCGGACATTCTCTCTTCCACCTTCTTCCGTTGGGAAAAAGATACAAAAGTCTGAGGTCACGTACCAATCGACACAAGAACAGCTTCTTCCCTGCTGCTGTCAGACTTTTGAATGGACTTACCTCGCATTAAGTTGATCTTTCTCTACACCCTAGCTATGACACTACATTCTGCACTCCTTTCCTTCTCTATGTCTGTAATGCATACAAGGAACAATACTTTTCACTGTATACTAATACATGTGACAATAATAAATCAAATCTAATTCTTTAGGTTTAGACATTTATGATAGAAGTGAACAGGTTCCTTTATCAGCATTTTAAAGTTCTGGTCACTCTTCCAGTCTAGAGATGTCCTGATAATATTGGGCGGCACGATGGTACAGTGGTTAGCACTGCTGCTAAGCACTGTACACTGTGGGACCCGGGTTCAATCCTGGCCTCGGGTCACTGTCTGTGTGGAGTTTGCGTGTTCGCCCCGTGCCTGTGTGGTTTGCGCGTTCTCCCCGTGTCTGCATGGGTTTCCTCCGGGTTGCTCTGGTTTCTTCCCACAGTCTAAAGACGCGCTGCTTAGGTGGATTGGCCATGATAAATTGCTCCTCGGAGTCCCAAGATGCATAGGTTAGGAGTATTAGCAGAGTAAATGTATGGGGTTACTGGGGATAGGGCCTGGGTAAGATGCTCTTTCAGAGGGTTGGTGCAGACTCAATGGACCGAATGGCTTTCTTCTGCACGGTAGGAATTCTTTGATGATATCGGGTCTATTGCATGTACCATTGTAATGTTGTAATCCAGAATAATTCATATAGTCAACACTGTTCTATAAACTTCCGCCAACTAACCTTAAATATTAAAATGGACAACAGTTTGGCTGAAGTTCAAATAGACACTTGGCACAAGCATGGCAATGTGCTGTTACAATCAGCTCTAGACTATTTGATACGTGATGGGAACTCAAAATGTCCTTTCACCTGTCAGCTAGCCATCCTCACCATTTCCCTCCCAGTGAGTCACATGGCTTCTGCAGAATCTAGTCACCGAGATCCACTTTCAGCAATAACAGAAACACTTCAATAAATGTGCTTTCCAAGATTAAAAATTCCAGGAGTGACGCAAATCTTGATGCTTGAATTGCTTAGTAAAAGCAGCGGTGCACACGTAGCTACCTCAAAATAATGTACATGCTGAACCTCAGAATTCACATCAAATGGAAGATCTTAGTCTGCTGACCCTCAGTGCTGCTGCTCCAATACACAGATCTCTGCAAAATCATTCCTTTCTGACACAGGAAAGCTGTGGTTAACTTCAGCATTCTGGCATCAGATTAAAGGAGACAATGTTCTGACTTTTTTAAATATAGAGATTGTTTTTTCCTCCTGAGGTTTTAGTCCAGTGTCTGTATCTCTCTGCCTTTCTACGCAGAATACAAACAGGAATCTGAAAAATAAAAACCTCACCTTTGGATGAAATATTCCTTCCTTGCGCATTATACAGACATACTGTTCATGGAGGAGGAAAGGAGAGGGTGCAGAATGTAGTGTCATAGCTAGGGTGTAGAGAAAGATCAACTTAATGCGAGATAGGTCCATTCAAAAGTCTGATGGCAGCAGGGAAGGAGCTGTTCTTGTGTCGGTTGGTACGTGACCTCAGACTTTTGTATCTTCTTTCATTCTTTATATAACATTCAGGCCTTGTAGGTATGAAATCAGTTTACGGTGCTTCGAAATAAGTTACTGCAGACAATCTTACTGGCCATACGTGCAGATTAGTCAATGCTATTCCCTTTCTGGGATCTGGGTTGCAGCCATACTGAGACTGATGTTTCTCATGGCTCGAGACTGCTAGGTGAATTAGAGTCTAGGTGCCCTTGGTCTTTCAGTTCTGACTGGACGTGGCCCCACAATCCAAAACTCTCCCTAATCAGAAATCTTTCTGAAAGGCTACACTACAGCAGAATAAAACTGGATGCTCAACCTGTGCTTTCGGAGTCTCTCAAAAGTAGAGAAGCTCCCACTTCCCCCCAAAGCTTCTCTCCATTCTGCAGTCTTTTTAAAACCAAGTTAAAAGAAGGTCTGATTACTCATAAAGCCCGTACCTGAAGACCATCTCCTTCTCCCCATTTTCTGGTTGTTCCCGATTCTGAAATTAATGTTTGGAAAGACAGAGCGATGTCAATGTAACTCTGCTGTAAATAGTGTCACCGTGTTACAATTACACATATAAACTACTTTTCATAGAATCCCCACAGTGCAGAAGAGGCCATTCGGTCCATCAGGTTTGCACTAATTCTCCGAAAGAGTATCTTGCCTTGTCCCCCCACCCATATCCCTGTAATCCCACACATTTACCCCACTAATCCCCCTAACCTACACATCTTGGGATATTAAGAGGCAATTTAGAATCATAGAATCCCTACAGTGCAGAAAGAGGCCATTTGGCCCATCGAGTCTGCTCCGACAACAATCCCGCCCTATCCTCGTAACCCCATATATTTACCCTGCTAATCCCTCTAACCTATGTATCCTGGGACACTAAGGGGCAATTTAGCATGGCCAATCCATCTAACCTCTTTGGAGTGTGGGAGGAAACCGGAGCACCCGGAGGAAACCCACGCAGACACAGGGAGAATGTGCAGATTCCACACAGACAGTGAGCCAAGCCGGGAATCGAACCCGGGTCCCTGGAGCAGTGAGGCAGCAGTGCTAACCACTGTGCCACCCCATAGCTAATCTACCAATTTACCATAGCTAATCTACCTAACTTGCAGATCTTTGGACTGTGGGAGAAAAACAGAACACCCGGAGGAAACCCACGCAGACATGGGGAGAATGTGCAAACTCCACACAGACAGTGACCCATGGCCAAAATTGAACCTGGGTCCCTGGCGCTGTGAGGCAGCAGTGCTAACCACCGTGCCACCCCAGGTCCCTGGCGCTGTGAGGCAGCAGTGCTAACCACTGTGCCGCCCCGGGTCCCTGGCGCTGTGAGGCAGCAGTGCCACCCCGGGTCCCTGGCGCTGTGAGGCAGCAGGGCTAACCACCATGCCATTTCTTTCTCATAATTATCTTCAAATAAGATTTTTAGGCTTGGATGTCATCCAGTTTGGTCCCTTACTCTATTGATGACAAAGTTTAAAAAACACAGCTCTTTAGATTTGAAAAAGGGTCATATTCAACTTGAACTGTTTCTCTCTCCACAGATGCTGCCAGACCTGCTGAGTATTTCCAGCACTTTGTTTTTAGTTTAAAAGCTAAGCTTCTTTACTCATCATTTTCCCTTTTACCCTTTCCAATTCTACAAATGTTTAATAATCAGACAATTCAACCTATTATACACCAATAGCATTTAATCATTGAAAAATAAACAATTGCACGCACTTGCTCAAGCTATAACTTTCTCCGTTATTTGCAATGATACAGTCACAACACCAGATGCATTTTGTGACACAAGACTTGGTACAAGTTAAAATGGCGCTTACCAAGAGCGGTAGAAAACACACATTGTTCAAAAGTCTGAGCGACTATTTTTCCAAATAGTTCTCTAGCCGTCCATATCTAAAATTTCTATTAATCATCTGTATGCTGTATGATAGGCACACATCGATGTACTCAATAAACTATCCAGGAGGTGGGTAGATTATCAAATACATAATATCAACATTTAAAAGTAAAAAAGACAATAAGAGACCAATTTTAGCCTTATGTACACTGTTACAATATTTTTATTATTATACCACTCTCCAACTGTGGCTACAATAGCAAAGATAGCTGAACTTTGATCAGAGTTTCCAAACTTGAGATTATTTACACATAGTTTCAATGTCTTGTTAAAAATTAGACTAAAACTTGATTTTGTTTTATAATATCCTTGGGAAATGCCTTGGAATGTTTTACTGCATTCAAAATATACAAACAGAACTTGTAACATCTCTTCCCCCCCCCCCCCCCCCCCCGCCCACCAAAAACAGAACTTAATTCCATTCAATGTATCAGAGACATTGAACTGTGGGATTCCTACTCTAAATGCAGTTCTCCCAGTGTCTGTCATGAGCACTGGTGAAAGCTGAATGTACTTTTCCACAGATGTTGGTTTATACAAGGATGGATCTGCTCTGACTTTCTGTGAAATCCCAATTCCATCAGAGTATTTCAAAAGAAAAGTTTCATTTCTTTAGTTGCCAAAAAGACAAAAACTGCACGTGGCATGACTCAAACCGACAGAGAATTCTAGAGCACATGAAATTTCTGCAAGCTATGCTAAGGCAGAGGAGAATAATCAGAGTTTAGATAAACCGTGACTCTGGCAGCACAGATACCTGTCCAGTTATATTATTCAGGTTGAGAAGCAAGATGGGGACAGGGTGAGAGACAGAGAATTGAACAAAAACATTGAAATCAAATCAAACACAAAAATAATGGACTCGCCAACATACAGCATTCATAATAGATTAGGATATACTGATCAAGATACAACTTCCAGACCATACAAAATCAGACCTTTGCTTTTGTATGGTTAACCTCAATTCTTTGTTTTGGGGTGTCAGTAAACCAAACAATGTAAAAAGTGATATTGAAATGACTAATGGGTTAATTCCACTCAGAGAACAGCAGCAGTTTATGAGTCTTGCAGCCCTTGTATCTGATAGCTTCCGCATTCATTGGCTGAAGTTAGACTCTGCTACACAGCACAAACATTCATTCACAAAGCGCAAAAATAGAAAGCATTCTTTCTGTTTGTATCACAGCTTGGTCTGGCTCCTGCTCTGCCCAAGATCGCAAGGAACTACAAAGGGTCGTGAATGTAGCCCAATCCATCACGCAAACCAGCCTCCCATCCACTGACTCTGTCTACACTTCCCGCTGCCTCAGAAAAGCAGCCAGCATAATCAAGGACCCCACGCACCCCGGACATTCTCTCTTCCGCTTTCTTCTGTCGAGAAAAAGATACAAAGTCTGAGGTCACGTACCAACCGACTCGAGAACAGCTTCTTCCCTGTTGCCATCAGACTTTTGAATGGACCTACCTTGCACTAAATTGATCTTTCTCTGCGCCTTAGCTATGACTGTAACACTACATTCTGCACTCTCTCGTTTCCTTCTCTATGAATGGTATGCTTTGTCTGTATAGCACGCAAGAAACAATACTTTTCATTGTATGTTAATACATGTGACAATAATAAATCAAATAGCCCACAAGTGTTTGTAAAGGGACAGTATTAACTGTATTAACCAACCCCAACAATAACTTAAAACAATAAGAATCACATATATAACTGACAATATTGAAAAAAATGTATTCTGATTTTTAATAACTGGTCCATAAAGAGCTGTAAATTTCATTGTTCTGAACTTCAGTTAACTTCTGCTTATCCGAAACCCATTATTGAATTCAAAACTTATGTGCTATATATAGAAGTGATTTCCAACCTCCATTTTAGCAGGAAAAGTTTAAATACAGTGTAGTTGTAATAAAAGACAGTGGAACTGGCATCCAACAATGATTAAAAGACAACAATCCCATTGAGGGATATCAACCCAGGTCAAAACTAAAATAATAAAGATTTAGGTAGATGGAGAATCTAACCATCTTCTAAATGTATAACACCAGATTGCTGTTTTCCACTCATTCCTCTATACTCATTATTTCATTAACACAGAGTTAAAAGCTTAGCCTCAGAGGTGAATGTCACATGGGCAACATGCGCACATTTCCATTCACACACGATGACACCCAGCTGGAGTGACTGACATTCAGCTGGAATACTCTGTTCATTGAGTAATGACTCACACAGTTTAAGATAATCAACAGAAAACTTAACAACTTGCATTCAAATAGCACCTTTCATGTAATATAACATCCCAAAGCCCTTCACAGCAGTATAATTAAAACATTTGACACCAAGTCTGTCAGGATGTTTTAGGGCAGGTGACCAAGAGCTTGGTCCAATAGATGGATTTTTGAGGAGCATCTTAAAGAAGGTGTGAGAGAGTTGGAGAGGTTTAGGGAGGGAATTTCTGAGTTTAGGGCCCAGGCAGCTGAAGGCATGGCCACCAATGATGGATCTACCAGGAATGCATCAGAGCAGTCAAGTCTGGAGGCCCATGGTGTGGAGGTGCCGACGTTAGACTGGGGTGGGCACAGTAAGAAGTCTCACAACACCAGGTTAAAGTCCAACAGGTTTATTTGGAATCACGAGCTTTTGGAGCGCTGCTCCTTCACCAGGGAAGTCAAGGCTAGAGGGTACAAAGGTATCGATGGTGATTTCACCAGTAGATGGGCTGAGACTGAGGCAGAGTACAGAGGTGGAATAAGGTGGCCATAGTAATGGCACCAACTCATCCTGACGCTAAATATGACACCCTAACTGTGAACAGCTTGGTTCAACATCAGAGTTTGTTGGGAAAAGGTTGGCAGGGGTAACCACTGAATGGAAATTGTAGCAGGGACCAAAGACAAAGGTTTTAGTCTTCCCAATATCTAATTTGAGAAAATGTCTATTCATCCAGCACTGGATATTGGACACCAGTCTGACAATTTGCAAGGAGTGGGAGGGGGGTGATATTGAGAGGGGTGCAGAGGCAGAGGATATCAGCATGCATCTGGAAACTGTCACTGGGCTTTCAGACGATGTCAGAGGGCAGATTCTAAATCAAAAATGATAAGAGAATTAATCAGATTATCAAACCACCTGATTCAAGGTGGTCGATGTCCAATATTAAAGTGAATTAAAAAGCTGCATTACGGGGATTTGCTTCTGATGACAACTGTTTAGATAAGCTCAAATGGTTCTGAACCACATAATATTACAGCTAACTCGCCATTTTGCAGATAACACACTGAACCGGATTAATGGAGTCACATTCACAATTTCTACCTTCTATAAGGAGATATTCCACACGGAGCCCAAGCAACCTCCCGGGGGGGGGGGTCTGCTATAAAGACGTACAGAGAGGATGTTTTGGACAGACAATCTGCATCTTGAACAGGAATCATCTCAGATGCAATGAGGAGAAAGTTCTTTACCAGCTCTGCTTGGCGTGGGGGGCGGGGGGGGGGGGGGGGGGGGGGGAGGAAAATGAGGGTGGGCTTTGTGGAACAGTTAGTTCCCCACTTGAATGGGTAGCGGAGAAGATTACATTCACACCAAATGGGAGAGTGGCTGTTCCAATGGCGAGGACAACCTGAGGGCCTAGCATGGGATGGAGACTAAGTATTGGAAACAAGAACAGAAAGCGCTGGGTAAACTCAGCAGCTCTGGCAGTCTCTGTGGTGAGAGACAGAGTTAATGTTTCCAGGTGATGCTCCTACAGAACAGAAGCAAGGAAGAAATGTACACAATTATAGAGGAAGAAAGGGATAGAAGACCTCGGATAGGTCAGGGCGAAAGATATATCGACCAAACAGAAAGTGTTGGACATATTGGCGGCAGTGGTTAGCACTGCTGCCTCACAGCGCCAGGGATCAGAGTTCGATTCCTGGCTTGGGTCACTGTCTGTGTGGAGTTTGCACGTTCTCCCCATGTCTGCGTGGGTTTCCCCCGGGTGCTCCGGTTTCCTCCCACACTCTAAAAATGTGCTGGTTAGGCGCATAGGGAGAATTTAGCACAGCCAATGCGCCTAACCAGCACATTTTTAGAGTGTGGGAGGAAACCGGAGCACCCGGAGGAAACCCACGCAGACACGGGGAGAACGTGCAGATTCCGCACAGACAGTGACCCGAGGCCGGAATTGAACCTGGGTCCCTGGCGATGTGAGGCGGCAGTGCTAACCACTGTTGTTGTGTTTAGTTATTAATCACAGGTAGGCTTACATTAACACTGCAATGAAGTTACTGTGAAAATCCCCTAGTCGTCACACTACGGCACATGTTCGGGTACACTGAGGGAGAATTTAGCACGGCCAGTGTACCCGAACATGTGCCGTAGTGTGGCGACTAGGGGATTTTCATAGCAACTTCATTGCAGTGTTAATGTAAGCCTACCTGTGATTAATAAATAAACACAACAACACAGTGGTTAGCACTGCCGCCTCACATCGCCAGGGACCCAGGTTCAATTCCCGGCTTGGGTCACTGTCTGTGCGGAATCTGTACGTTCTCCCCGTGTCTGCGTGGGTTTCCTCCGGGTGCTCCGGTTTCCTCCCACAGTCTGAAAAATGTGCTGGTTAGGTTCATTGGCTATGCTAAATTGCCCCTAATGTCCCAAGGTGTGTAGGTTAGGGGGGTAAATACGTGGGGTTATGGGGATAGGGCCTGGGTGAGATATTCTGTTGGAGAGTCGGTGCAGACTTGATGGGCTGAATGGCCTCTTTCTGCACTTTAGGGATTCTATGAGAGTGGTGTTGAGAGGACTAGACTGGATGCCCTGGCTGGTAGAATCAAAGTTAACTCGTACTAAATGACTGCACAAAAGTTTAACACTGTCGTGGCTGCGCTCTACAGAATATTTAAAAACAGTGATATTCTCAGCTAGCTGGACAATTTTTAAATAAAGGTCACTGGCTTCACTGCGGGTTAAAACGCTTTCTCAAGTTGGTTATTTGACAACTTAGTTGATTGAAAAACTTTTTCAAAGTAAACTGCAGCAAACTCCACTGCCATGCTACCATGCAAGATGTTACACAGGAAATTGTTACAGGTATTGAGTGAATCATTAGACTATGATAATACAAAGATATCAGTTTACATTGCTGTAATAGAACAGTTGTCAACTAACCGAGCTGCTGTCAATTATTTTAAGAAGTTTAACAACACCAGGTTAAAGTCCAACAGGTTTATTTGGTAGCAAAAGCCACACAAGCTTTCGAGGCTCTAAGCCCCTTCTTCAGGTGAGTGGGAATTCTGTTCACAAACAGAACTTATAAAGACACAGACTCAATTTACATGAATAATGGTTGGAATGCGAATACTTACAACTAATCCAGTCTTTAAGAAACAAAACAATGGGAGTGGAGAGAGCATCAAGACAGGCTAAAAAGATGTGTATTGTCTCCAGACAAGACAGCCAGTGAAACTCTGCAGGTCCACGCAACTGTGGGAGTTACAAATAGTGTGACATAAACCCAATATCCCGGTTGAGGCCATCCTTGTGTGTGCGGAACTTGGCTATCAGTTTCTGCTCAGCGACTCTGCGCTGTCGTGTGTCGCGAAGGCCGCCTTGGAGAACGCTTACCCGAATATCAGAGGCCGAATGCCCTCCAGACGCTGAAAGATGCCCTCATAAGAACAGGATATGGCGCTAGACTCATTGATCAACAGTTCCAACGCGCCACAGCGAAAAACCGCACCGACCTCCTCAGAAGACAAACACGGGACACAGTGGACAGAGTACCCTTCGTTGTCCAGTACTTCCCCGGAGCGGAGAAGCTACGGCATCTCCTCCGGAGCCTTCAACATGTCATTGATGAAGACGAACATCTCGCCAAGGCCATCCCCACACCCCCACTTCTTGCCTTCAAACAACCGCACAACCTCAAACAGACCATTGTCCGCAGCAAACTACCCAGCCTTCAGGAGAACAGTGACCAAGACACCACACAACCCTGCCACAGCAACCTCTGCAAGACGTGCCGGATCATCGACACAGATGCCATCGTCTCACGTGAGAACACCATCCACCAGGTACACGGTACATACTCTTGCAACTCGGCCAACGTTGTCTACCTGATACGCTGCAAGAAAGGATGTCCCGAGGCATGGTACATTGGGGAAACTATGCAGACGCTGCGACAACGGATGAATGAACACCGCTCGACAATCACCAGGCAAGACTGTTCTCTTCCTGTTGGGGAGCACTTCAGCGGTCACGGGCATTCGGCCTCTGATATTCGGGTAAGCGTTCTCCAAGGCGGCCTTCGCGACACACGACAGCGCAGAGTCGCTGAGCAGAAACTGATAGCCAAGTTCCGCACACACAAGGACGGCCTCAACCGGGATATTGGGTTTATGTCACACTATTTGTAACTCCCACAGTTGTGTGGACCTGCAGAGTTTCACTGGCTGACTTGTCTGGAGACAATACACATCTTTTTAGCCTGTCTTGATGCTCTCTCCACTCCCATTGTTTTGTTTCTTAAAGACTGGATTAGTTGTAAGTATTCGCATTCCAACCATTATTCATGTAAATTGAGTCTGTGTCTTTATAAGTTCTGTTTGTGAACAGAATTCCCACTCACCTGAAGAAGGGGCTTAGAGCCTCGAAAGCTTGTGTGGCTTTTGCTACCAAATAAACCTGTTGGACTTTAACCTGGTGTTGTTAAACTTCTTACTGTATTTACCCCAGTCCAACGGCGGCATCTCCACGTCAATTATTTTGCCATCAATCTATCAGACTTCAACTTGGAAATAAATTAATCTCTTCTCTACAATTCTTCTGTCACAGTCTCTGGCTAAAAAAAATCAAACTGTTTTATCATTGCAGTAGAAAGGCGGAACTCCCCAATTCAACTCGGTGGCAAAATCTCGAACTTTCTTCGACAAGGACTCTTAACACGGCCCCGTTACACAATCGTAAATAAATCAAACCACAAATTTCCCCAAATGTTAAAGATGACAGTTGAACTAAACACACTGCAGAGGAAAATGAGCAGCTTAACGGCTGTCCGTCCAGTCCCGCAGTCCGAAGCCACAGAGAGGGTTTGAAGGGGAACTGACTGGGGACTGACTCTGTCAAAATGCAGGCAGAGCGGATTAGACACTCCAACAGCAGCCTCTCTCTGAATGGGATCAATGCCAGCTTCCAGCAGGATGCCCACCCTCTCTGCATCTCTCTCACACACACACAACTCCAATATCAAACAGCCCTGGGTGAACTATATGTGTGTGTCACATTCTGTGTGTCGCTGTGTATCTGTGTCTGTGTGTCATTCTGTACATGTCTGTTTTTGTGTTTGTCACTGTGCATCTTAGTTTGTGTGTCTGTCAGTTTGTCTGTCTCACTGCCTGTGTGTCACTGTCTGTCTCTCATTGTCTGTCTGTGTCATTGCGTGTCTATCTCTGTCTCTATCTGTGTGTGTGCGTGTTGAGCATCCCACTCCCCCGGTACCAGCTCCCCCCACTCCCCCCGGCACGGTGACATTAACAACTTACCCTTTCCAGGCAACTCCGGCTCGGGTGGAGAGGCAGCCGGGGGAAGGGCTGTGGTTCCGATTCTCTTTAATCAATCTAAAATGTGAGGCGGAACCTGGAGCCGCTCTGCCGTGGGGGTGGGGGGTGTGGGGGTGGGGGACTATCCCATTCCCCAGCAAAGCTGCAACTGCCTGCTCGCTGCAACTTGTCCACAGCCTCTCCCACTCTGCACTCACTCACTCACTGCACTCAGACACACACACTCTCTCTCCATATACATACACACACAGGATACACACACTCTATACACACACACTCACACTATACACATACTCATACACACTCACTCTCTCTCCATATACACACACTCACACTATATACACACACTCTCTCTCTATACACACTCTCTCTCTATACACACTCTCTCTCTCCATATACATACACACACAGATACACACACTCTATACACACTCACACTATACACATACTCATACACACTCATTCTCTCTCCATATACACACACTCCACTATATACACACTCTCTCTCTCTCCTATACACACTCTCTCTCTCTATCTCTATACACACTCTCTCTCTCTATACACACTCTCTCTCTCTCTATACACACTCTCTCTCTCTCTCTATACACACTCTCTCTCTCTATACACACACTCTCTCTCTCTCTATACACACTCTCTCTCTCTATACACACTCTCTCTCTCTCTATATCACTCTCTCTCTCTATTATACACACTCTCTCTCTCTATATATACACACACTCTCTCTATACACACACTCTCTCCTCTATACACACACTCTCTCTATACACACACTCTCTCTCTCTATACACACTCTCTCTCTATATACACTCTCTCTCTATACACACTCTCTCTCTATACACACTCTCTCTCTATACACACTCTCTCTCTATACACACTCTCTCTCTCTATACACACACACTCTCTCTCTATACACACACTCTCTCTCTCTATACACACACTCTCTCTCTCTATACACACACTCTCTCTATACACTCTCTCTCTATACACACTCTCTCTCTCTCTATACACACACTCTCTCTCTCTCTATACACACACTCTCTCTCTCTATACACACACTCTCTCTCTCTTACACACACTCTCTCTCTCTATACACACACTCTCTCTCTCTATACACACACTCTCTCTATACACACTCTCTCTCTATACACACTCTCTCTCTATATACACTCTCTCTCTATACACACTCTCTCTCTCTCTATACACACTCTCTCTCTCTCTCTATACACTCTCTCTCTCTATACACACTCTCTCTCTCTCTATACACACTCTCTCTCTCTCTATACACACTCTCTCTCTATACACACACACTCTCTCTCTCTATACACACTCTCTCTCTCTCTATACACTCTCTCTAAAGACTCTGCTCTCCTCTCTATATACCTCTCTCTCTCTATACACACTCTCTCTCTATACACACTCTCTCTCTCTACACACTCTCTCTCTATACACACTCTCTCTCTTATACACACTCTCTCTCTCTCTCTATAGCACACTCTCTCTCTCTCTATACACCTCTCTCTCTCTATACACTCTCCTCTCTATACTACTCTCTCTCTCTACACACTCTCTCTCTATACACACACTCTCTCTCTATACACACACTCTCTCTCTCTCTATACACTCTCTCTCTCTCTATACACTCTCTCTATACACTCTCTCTCTCTATACACTCTCTCTCTACACACTCTCTCTCTCTACACACTCTCTCTCTCTATACACACACTCTCTCTCTCTCTATACACACTCTCTCTCTCTCTCTATACACTCTCTCTATACACTCTCTCTCTCTATACACTCTCTCTCTCTACACACTCTCTCTCTATACACACTCTCTCTCTATACACACTCTCTCTCTATACACACTCTCTCTCTATACACACTCTCTCTCTATACACACTCTCTCTCTTACACACTCTCTCTCTATACACCACTCTCTCTCTATACACTCTCTCTCTCTATACAGTCTCTCTCTCTAGACACTCACTCTCTCTATACACTCTCTCTATACACACCCTCTCTACACACTCTCTCTATACACTCTCTCTCTATACACACTCTCTCTATAGCACACTCTCTCTATACACACCTCTCTCTCTATACACTCTCTCTCTATACACTCTCTCTCTCTATACACCTCTCTCTCTCTATACACTCTCTCTCTCTATACACTCTCTCTCTCTATACACTCTCTCTATACACTCTCTCTATACACTCTCTCTCTATACACACTCTCTCTCTATACACTCTCTCTCTATACACACTCTCTCTATACACACTCTCTCTCTATACACACTCTCTCTATACACCTCTCTCTCTATACACACTCTCCTCTCTATACACACACTCTCTCTCTCTCTCACACACTCTCTCTCTCATATCACACACACTCTCTCTCTCTATACACACACTCTCTCTATACACACTCTCTCTCTATACACACTCTCTCTCTATACACACTCTCTCTCTATACACACTCTCTCTCTCTCTATACACACTCTCTCTCTCTCTCTATACACACTCTCTCTCTATACCACTCTCTCTCTCTCTATACACACTCTCTCTCTCTCTAGAGTACACACTCTCTCTATACACACCTCTCTCTCTCTATACACACTCTCTCTCTCTCTATACACCTCTCTATACACTCTCTCTCTCTATACACTCTCTCTCTCTACACACACTCTCTCTCTATACACACTCTCTCTCTATACACACTCTCTCTCTCTACACACTCTCTCTTTATACACACTCTCTCTCTATACACACTCTCTCTCTCTCTATACACACTTCTCTCTCTCTATACACTCTCTCTCTCTCTATACACTCTCTCTCTCTATACACTCTCTCTCTCTACACACACTCTCTCTATATACACACACTCTCTCTCTATACACACACTCTCTCTCTCTCTATACACTCTCTCTCTCTCTATACACTCTCTCTATACACTCTCTCTCTCTATACACTCTCTCTCTCTACACACTCTCTCTCTCTACACACTCTCTCTCTCTATACACAACTCTCTCTCTCTCTATACACACACTCTCTCTCTCTCTATACACTCTCTCTATACACTCTCTCTCTCTATACACTCTCTCTCTCTACACACTCTCTCTCTATACACACTCTCTCTCTATACACACTCTCTCTCTATACACACTCTCTCTCTATACACACTCTCTCTCTATACACACTCTCTCTCTATACACACTCTCTCTCTATACACTCTCTCTATACACCTCTCTCTCTATACACTCTCTCTCTCTATACACTCATCTCTCTATACACTCTCTCTATACACACTCTCTCTCTACACACTCTCTCTATACACTCTCTCTCTATACACACTCTCTCTATACACACTCTCTCTATACACACTCTCTCTCTCTATACACTCTCTCTCTATACACTCTCTCTCTCTATACACTCTCTCTCTCTATACACTCTCTCTCTATACACTCTCTCTCTCTATACACTCTCTCTATACACTCTCTCTATACACTCTCTCTCTATACACTCTCTCTCTATACACACTCTCTCTCTATACACACTCTCTCTCTATACACACTCTCTCCTATACACACTCTCTCTCTATACACTCTCTCTCTCTATACACTCTCTCTCTCTATACACTTCTCTCTCTATACACACTCTCTCTCTATACACTCTCTCTCTCTATACACACTCTCTCTCTATACACTCTCTCTCTTCTATACACTCTCTCTCTCTATACACTCTCTCTCTCTCTATACACTCTCTCTCTCTATACACTCTCTCTCTCTATACACTCTCTCTCTCTATACACTCTCTCTCTCTATACACTCTCTCTCTATACACACTCTCTCTCTACACACACTCTCTCTATACACACTCTCTCTCTATACACACTCTCTCTCTATACACACTCTCTCTCTATACACACTCTCTCTCTATACACACTCTCTCTATACACACTCTCTCTCTATAACTCTCTCTCTCTATACACTCTCCTCTCTATATACACTCTCTCTCTCTATACTCTCTCTCTCTTCTATACACTCTCTCTCTCTCTATACACTCTCTCTCTCTCTATACACACTCTCTCTCTATACACACTCTCTCTCTATACACTCTCCTCTCTCTTCTATACACCTCTCTCTCTATTACACTCTCTCTCTCTATACACTCTCTCTCTCTCTCTCTATACACTCTCTCTCTCTATACACTCTCTCTCTCTATACACTCTCTCTCTATACACTCTCTCTCTCTCTCTATACACACTCTCTCTCTCTCTATACACACACTCTCTCTCTCTCTATACACACTCTCTCTCTATACACACTCTCTCTCTCTATATATACACACTCTCTCTCTCTATATATACACACTCTCTCTCTCTATATACACACTCTCTCTCTCTATATATATACACACTCTCTCTCTATACACTCTCTCTCGATATAATACACACTCTCTATATATACACACTCTCTATATATACACACTCTCTATAATACACACTCTCTTATATACACACTCTCTCTCTATATATATACACACTCTCTCGCTCTCTCTATATACACACTCTCTCTCTCTATATACACACTCTCTCTCTCTCTCTATACACACTCTCTCTCTATACACACTCTCTCTCTCTATATATACACACTCTCTCTCTCTATATATACACACTCTCTCTCTCTATATATATACACACTCTCTCTCTATACACTCTCTCTCTATATATACACACTCTCTATATATACACACTCACATATATACACACTCTCTCTCTATATATATACACACACTCTCGCTCTCTCTATATACGCACTCTCTCTCTCTATATACGCACTCTCTCTCTCTCTATATACGCACTCTCTCTCTATATACGCACTCTCTCTCTCTCTATATATACGCACACTCTCCCTCTCTATACACACACTCTCTCTCACTATACACACACTCTCTCTCTCTATACACACACTCTCTCTATACACACTCTCTCTCTATACACACTCTCTCTCTATACACACTCTCTCTCTATACACACTCTCTCTCTCTCTCTATACACACTCTCTCTCTCTCTATACACACTCTCTCTACTCTATACACACTCTCTCTCTCTCTCTATACACACTCTCTCTCTCTCTATACACACTCTCTCTCTCTATACACACACTCTCTCTCTCTCTCTATACACTCTCTCTATACACTCTCTCTCTCTATACACTCTCTCTCTCTACACACTCTCTCTCTATACACACTCTCTCTCTCTACAACACTCTCTCTCTCTACACACTCTCTCTCTATACACACTCTCTCTCTCTACACACTCTCTCTCTCTACACACTCTCTCTCTATACACACTCTCTCTCTATACACACTCTCTCTCTCTATACACTCTCTCTCTCTCATACACTCTCTCTCTATACACTCTCTCTCTCTATACACTCTCTCTCTCTACACACTCTCTCTCTATACACACACTCTCTCTCTCTCTATACACTCTCTCTCTCTCTCTCTATACACTCTCTCTATACACTCTCTCTCTCTATACACTCTCTCTCTACACACTCTCTCTCTCTCTACACACTCTCTCTCTCTACACACTCTCTCTCTATACACACTCTCTCTCTATACACACTCTCTCTCTATACACACTCTCTCTATACACACTCTCTCTCTATACACACTCTCTCTCTATACACACTCTCTCTCTATACACTCTCTCTCTCTATACACTCTCTCTCTCTATACACTCTCTCTATACACTCTCTCTCTCTATACACTCTCTCTATACACTCTCTCTCTATACACACTCTCTCTATACACACTCTCTCTCTATACACTCTCTCTCTATACACTCTCTCTCTATACACTCTCTCTCTCTATACACTCTCTCTCTCTATACACTCTCTCTATACACTCTCTCTCTCTATACACTCTCTCTCTCTATACACTCTCTCTATACACTCCTCTCTATACACACTCTCTCTCTATACACACTCTCTCTCTATACACACTCTCTCTCTATACACACTCTCTCTCTATACACACTCTCTCTCTATACACTCTCTCTCTATACACTTCTCTCTCTCTATACACTCTCTCTCTCTATACACTCTCTCTCTCTATACACTCTCTCTCTCTCTATACACTCTCTCTCTCTCTATACACTCTCTCTCTCTATACACACTCTCTCTCTATACACTCTCTCTCTCTATACACTCTCTCTCTCTATACACTCTCTCTCTCTATACACTCTCTCTCTCTATACACTCTCTCTCTCTATACACTCTCTCTCTCTATACACTCTCTCTCTATACACTCTCTCTCTATACACACTCTCTCTCTCTCTATACACACACTCTCTCTCTCTATACACACTCTCTCTCTCTCTCTATACACACTCTCTCTCTATACACTCTCTCTCTCTCTATATATACACACTCTCTCTCTCTATATATACACACTCTCTCTCTCTATATACACACTCTCTCTCTCTATATATATACACACTCTCTCTCTATACACTCTCTCTCTATATATACACACTCTCTATATATACACACTCTCTATATATACACACTCTCTATATATACACACTCTCTCTCTATATATATACACACACTCTCGCTCTCTCTATATACACACTCTCTCTCTCTCTATACACACTCTCTCTCTCTCTCTATACACACTCTCTCTCTATACACACTCTCTCTCTCTATATATACACACTCTCTCTCTCTATATATACACACTCTCTCTATATACACACTCTCTCTCTCTATATATCACACTCTCTCTCTATATATACACACTAAATAACCTCTATATATACACACTCTCTATATACACACTCTCTATATATACACACACTCTCTGCTCTCTCTATATACGCACTCTCTCTCTCTATATACGCACTCTCTCTCTCTATATATACGCACTCTCTC
>NW_027593212.1:0-36547 GCF_964213995.1 Mustelus asterias
GCCCTCTCCTCCCCGCTCCGTGTGTGTGTCTCGGGGGAGAGATGGAGCCCCCTCTCCTCCTCCCCGCTCCGTGTGTGTGTCTGGGGGAGAGATGGGGCTCCCTCTCCTCCTCCCCGCTCCGTGTGTGTGTCCCGGGGGAGAGATGGAGCTCCCTCTCCTCCTCCCCGCTCCGCGTGTGTGTCCGGGGGAGAGATGGAGCCCCCTCTCCTCCCCCCTCCGTGTGTTATATCGGGCTCGGAGCCTCGGCGGCGCTGCCTCCGTTCCACTGACGCGTTCCCTCTTCCTCCCCTGCAGAGGACGGAGTGAGCATCCCCTCGGAATACACCTCGTTCCTGGCCCCCATCTCCTCCTCCAAGCTCTACAACGAGGTGCGCGCCTGTCGGGAGAAGGACCGGGACCCCGAGGTGAGTGAGGGGTTTCCCCGCCGGCGGCTAGGCCTGTGAGGGCGGAACGGCCCGACAGCCCTGTCCCACTCCCGCCCTGTCCCACTCCCGCCCTGTCCCACTCCCGCCCTGTCCCAATCCCGCCCTGTCCCAATCCCGCCCGGTCCCACTCCCGCCCGGTCCCACTCCCGCCCTGTCCCACTCCCGCCCTGTCCCACTCCCGCCCTGTCCCAATCCCGCCATGTCCCACTCCCGCGCTGTCCCACTCCCGCGCTGTCCCACTCCCGCCCTGTCCCACTCCCGCCCTGTCCCACTCCCGCCCTGTCCCACTCCCGCCCTGTCCCACTCCCGCCCTGTCCCACTCCCGCCCTGTCCCAATCCCGCCCTGTCCCGCTCCCGCCCTGTCCCGCTCCCGCCCTGTCCCGCTCCCGCCCTGTCCCGCTCCCGCCCGTTCCCGCTCCCGCCCGGTCCCGCTCCCGCCCGGTCCCGCTCCCGCCCGGTCCCGCTCCCGCCCGGTCCCGCTCCCGCCCGGTCCCGCTCCCGCCCGGTCCCCGCTCCCGCCCGGTCCCGCTCCCGCCCGGTCCCGCTCCCGCCCGGTCCCGCTCCCGCCCGGTCCCGCTCCCGCCCGGTCCCGCTCCCGCCCGGTCCCGCTCCCGCCCGGTCCCGCTCCCGCCCGGTCCCGCTCCCGCCCGGTCCCGCTCCCGCCCGGTCCCGCTCCCGCCCGGTCCCGCTCCCGCCCGGTCCCGCTCCCGCCCGGTCCCGCTCCCGCCCGGTCCCGCTCCCGCCCGGTCCCGCTCCCGCCCGGTCCCGCTCCCGCCCGGTCCCGCTCCCGCCCGGTCCCGCTCCCGCCCGGTCCCGCTCCCGCCCGGTCCCGCTCCCGCCCGGTCCCGCTCCCGCCCGGTCCCGCTCCCGCCCGGTCCCGCTCCCGCCCGGTCCCGCTCCCGCCCGGTCCCGCTCCCGCCCGGTCCCGCTCCCGCCCGGTCCCGCTCCCGCCCGGTCCCGCTCCCGCCCGGTCCCGCTCCCGCCCGGTCCCGCTCCCGCCCGGTCCCGCTCCCGCCCGGTCCCGCTCCCGCCCGGTCCCGCTCCCGCCCGGTCCCGCTCCCGCCCGGTCCCGCTCCCGCCCGGTCCCGCTCCCGCCCGGTCCCGCTCCCGCCCGGTCCCGCTCCCGCCCGGTCCCGCTCCCGCCCGGTCCCGCTCCCGCCCGGTCCCGCTCCCGCCCGGTCCCGCTCCCGCCCGGTCCCGCTCCCGCCCGGTCCCGCTCCCGCCCGGTCCCGCTCCCGCCCGGTCCCGCTCCCGCCCGGTCCCGCTCCCGCCCGGTCCCGCTCCCGCCCGGTCCCGCTCCCGCCCGGTCCCGCTCCCGCCCGGTCCCGCTCCCGCCCGGTCCCGCTCCCGCCCGGTCCCGCTCCCGCCCGGTCCCGCTCCCGCCCGGTCCCGCTCCCGCCCGGTCCCGCTCCCGCCCGGTCCCGCTCCCGCCCGGTCCCGCTCCCGCCCGGTCCCGCTCCCGCCCGGTCCCGCTCCCGCCCGGTCCCGCTCCCGCCCGGTCCCGCTCCCGCCCGGTCCCGCTCCCGCCCGGTCCCGCTCCCGCCCGGTCCCGCTCCCGCCCGGTCCCGCTCCCGCCCGGTCCCGCTCCCGCCCGGTCCCGCTCCCGCCCGGTCCCGCTCCCGCCCGGTCCCGCTCCCGCCCGGTCCCGCTCCCGCCCGGTCCCGCTCCCGCCCGGTCCCGCTCCCGCCCGGTCCCGCTCCCGCCCGGTCCCGCTCCCGCCCGGTCCCGCTCCCGCCCGGTCCCGCTCCCGCCCGGTCCCGCTCCCGCCCGGTCCCGCTCCCGCCCGGTCCCGCTCCCGCCCGGTCCCGCTCCCGCCCGGTCCCGCTCCCGCCCGGTCCCGCTCCCGCCCGGTCCCGCTCCCGCCCGGTCCCGCTCCCGCCCGGTCCCGCTCCCGCCCGGTCCCGCTCCCCGCCCGGTCCCGCTCCCGCCCGGTCCCGCTCCCGCCCGGTCCCGCTCCCGCCCGGTCCCGCTCCCGCCCGGTCCCGCTCCCGCCCGGTCCCGCTCCCGCCCGGTCCCGCTCCCGCCCGGTCCCGCTCCCGCCCGGTCCCGCTCCCGCCCGGTCCCGCTCCCGCCCGGTCCCGCTCCCGCCCGGTCCCGCTCCCGCCCGGTCCCGCTCCCGCCCGGTCCCGCTCCCGCCCGGTCCCGCTCCCGCCCGGTCCCGCTCCCGCCCGGTCCCGCTCCCGCCCGGTCCCGCTCCCGCCCGGTCCCGCTCCCGCCCGGTCCCGCTCCCGCCCGGTCCCGCTCCCGCCCGGTCCCGCTCCCGCCCGGTCCCGCTCCCGCCCGGTCCCGCTCCCGCCCGGTCCCGCTCCCGCCCGGTCCCGCTCCCGCCCGGTCCCGCTCCCGCCCGGTCCCGCTCCCGCCCGGTCCCGCTCCCGCCCGGTCCCGCTCCCGCCCGGTCCCGCTCCCGCCCGGTCCCGCTCCCGCCCGGTCCGCTCCCGCCCGGTCCCGCTCCCGCCCGGTCCCGCTCCCGCCCGGTCCCGCTCCCGCCCGGTCCCGCTCCCGCCCGGTCCCGCTCCCGCCCGGTCCCGCTCCCGCCCGGTCCCGCTCCCGCCCGGTCCCGCTCCCGCCCGGTCCCGCTCCCGCCCGCCCGCCCGGTCCCGCTCCCGCCCGGTCCCGCTCCCGCCCGGTCCCGCTCCCGCCCGGTCCCGCTCCCGCCCGGTCCCGCTCCCGCCCGGTCCCGCTCCCGCCCGGTCCCGCTCCCGCCCGGTCCCGCTCCCGCCCGGTCCCGCTCCCGCCCGGTCCCGCTCCCGCCCGGTCCCGCTCCCGCCCGGTCCCGCTCCCGCCCGGTCCCGCTCCCGCCCGGTCCCGCTCCCGCCCGGTCCCGCTCCCGCCCGGTCCCGCTCCCGCCCGGTCCCGCTCCCGCCCGGTCCCGCTCCCGCCCGGTCCCGCTCCCGCCCGGTCCCGCTCCCGCCCGGTCCCGCTCCCGCCCGGTCCCGCTCCCGCCCGGTCCCGCTCCCGCCCGGTCCCGCTCCCGCCCGGTCCCGCTCCCGCCCGGTCCCGCTCCCGCCCGGTCCCGCTCCCGCCCGGTCCCGCTCCCGCCCGGTCCCGCTCCCGCCCGGTCCCGCTCCCGCCCGGTCCCGCTCCCGCCCGGTCCCGCTCCCGCCCGGTCCCGCTCCCGCCCGGTCCCGCTCCCGCCCGGTCCCGCTCCCGCCCGGTCCCGCTCCCGCCCGGTCCCGCTCCCGCCCGGTCCCGCTCCCGCCCGGTCCCGCTCCCGCCCGGTCCCGCTCCCGCCCGGTCCCGCTCCCGCCCGGTCCCGCTCCCGCCGGTCCCGCCCGGTCCCGCTCCCGCCCGGTCCCGCTCCCGCCCGGTCCCGCTCCCGCCCGGTCCCGCTCCCGCCCGGTCCCGCTCCCGCCCGGTCCCGCTCCCGCCCGGTCCCGCTCCCGCCCGGTCCCGCTCCCGCCCGGCCCCGCTCCCGCCCTGCCCCGCTCCCGCCCTGCCCCGCTCCCGCCCTGCCCCGCTCCCGCCCTGACCCGCTCCCGCCCTGACCCGCTCCCGCCCTGCCCCGCTCCCGCCCTGCCCCGCTCCCGCCCTGCCCCGCTCCCGCCCTGCCCCACTCCCGCCCTGCCCCACTCCCGCCCTGCCCCACTCCCGCCCTGCCCCACTCCCGCCCTGCCCCACTCCCGCCCTGCCCCACTCCCGCCCTGCCCCACTCCCGCCCGGTCCCACTCCCGCCCTGCCCCACTCCCGCCCTGCCCCACTCCCGCCCTGCCCCACTCCCGCCCTGCCCCACTCCCTCCACCATTCAATAAGATCATGGCTGATCTTTTCGTGGACTCAGCTCCACTTACCCGCCCGCTCACCATAACCCTTAATTCCTTCACTGTTCAAAAATCTATCCATCCTTGCCTTAAAAACATTCAATGAGGGAGCCTCAACTGGGCAGGGAATTCCACAGATTCACAACCCTTTGTGTGAAGAAGTTCCTCCTCAACTCAGTCCTAAATCTGCTCCCCCTTATTTTGAGGCCATGCCCCCTAGTTCTAGTTTCACCCGCCAGTGGAAACAACTTCCCTGCTTCTATCTTATCGATTCCCTTCATAATCTTATATGTTTCTATAAGATCTCCCCTCATTCTTCTCAATTCCAATAGGTGTAGCCCCAGTCTACTCAGTCTCTCCTCATAAGCCAACTTTCTCTGTGTCTCTCTCTCCCTGTGTCCCTCTCTCTCTCGCTGGATCTCCCTCTCTCTTGCTGGGTCTCTCTCCCTCTCTCGCTGGGTCTCTCTCCCTCTCTCGCTGGGTCTCTCTCTCTCTCTCTCGCTGGGTCTCTCTCTCTCTCTCTCGCTGGGTCTCTCTCTCTCTCTCGCTGGGTCTCTCTCTCTCTCGCTGGGTCTCTCTCTCTCTCTCGCTGGGTCTCTCTCTCTCTCTCTCGCTGGGTCTCTCTCCCTCTCTCGCTGGGTCTCTCTCCCTCTCTCGCTGGGTCTCTCTCCCTCTCTCGCTGGGTCTCTCTCCCTCTCTCGCTGGGTCTCTCTCCCTCTCTCGCTGGGTCTCTCTCCCGCTCTCGCTGGGTCTCTCTCCCTCTCTCGCTGGGTCTCTCTCCCTCTCTCGCTGGGTCTCTCTCCCTCTCTCGCTGGGTCTCTCTCCCTCTCTCGCTGGGTCTCTCTCCCTCTCTCGCTGGGTCTCTCTCCCTCTCTCGCTGGGTCTCTCTCCCTCTCTCGTTGGGTCTCTCTCCCTCTCTCGCTGGGTCTCTCTCCCTCTCTCGCTGGGTCTCTCTCCCTCTCTCGCTGGGTCTCTCTCCCTCTCTCGCTGGGTCTCTCTCCCTCTCTCGCTGGGTCTCTCTCCCTCTCTCGCTGGGTCTCTCTCCCTCTCTCGCTGGGTCTCTCTCCCTCTCTCGCTGGGTCTCTCTCCCTCTCTCGCTGGGTCTCTCTCCCTCTCTCGCTGGGTCTCTCTCCCTCTCTCGCTGGGTCTCTCTCCCTCTCTCGCTGGGTCTCTCTCCCTCTCTCGCTGGGTCTCTCTCCCTCTCTCGCTGGGTCTCTCTCCCTCTCTCGCTGGGTCTCTCTCCCTCTCTCGCTGGGTCTCTCTCCCTCTCTCGCTGGGTCTCTCTCCCTCTCTCGCTGGGTCTCTCTCCCTCTCTCGCTGGGTCTCTCTCCCTCTCTCGCTGGGTCTCTCTCCCTCTCTCGCTGGGTCTCTCTCCCTCTCTCGCTGGGTCTCTCTCCCTCTCTCGCTGGGTCTCTCTCCCTCTCTCGCTGGGTCTCTCTCCCTCTCTCGCTGGGTCTCTCTCCCTCTCTCGCTGGGTCTCTCTCTCTCTCGGGATACGGGGAGTTGGTACAGGCTTGTTGGGCCGAACGGCCTGTTCCTGTGCCGGACTGTCCATTCTTCCAAGCGGCTGTCGCAATGTGGAGGGGCAGAATGGCCTGATTCCACACTGGGATCTCTGTCTCTGATTGTGATTGCTTTGTTCCCCCGTCTGTCTGATTCTGACCCCCTCCCCCCGCCCCCCCCCCCCATCCTCCCTCTCTCCCCCCTCCCCACTCCCCCCCCTTCCCCCCCCTCTATCCCCCCTCCCCGTCCCCCACCTCTCTCCCCCTCCCCGTCCCCCCCTCTCTCCCCCCTCCCCGTCCCCCCCCTCTCCCCCCTCCCCGCCCCCCCCCCTCTCCCCCCTCCCCGCCCCCCCCTCCCCCCTCCCCCCCCCTCTCTCCCCCCTCCACGCACGCCCTCTCTCCCCCCTCCCCGCCCCCCCTCTCTCCCCCCTCCCCGCCCCCCCCTCTCTCCCCCCTCCCCGCCCCCCCCTCTCTCCTCCCTCCCCGCCCCCCCCTCTCTCCCCCTCCCCGCCCCCCCCTCTCTCCCCCCTCCCGCCCCCCCCTCTCTCCCCCCTCCCCGCCCCCCCCTCTCTCCCCCCTCCCCGCCCCCCCCTCTCTCCCCCCTCCCCGCCCCCCCCTCTCTCCCCCCCTCCCCGCCCCCCCCTCTCTCCCCCCTCCCCGTCCCCTCCCCGTCCCCCCCCTCTCTCCCCCTCCCCGCCCCCCCCTCTCTCCCCCCTCCCCGCCCCCCCCTCTCTCCCCCCTCCCCGCCCCCCCCTCTCTCCCCCCTCCCCGCCCCCCCCTCTCTCCCCCCTCCCCGCCCCCCCCTCTCTCCCCCCTCCCCGCCCCCCCCTCTCTCCTCCCTCCCCGCCCCCCCCTCTCTCCTCCCTCCCCGCTCCCCCTCCCCGCCCTCCCCTCTCTCCCCCCTCCCCGCCCCCCCCCTCCCCGTCCCCCCCTCTCTCCCCGTCCCCCCTCTCTCCCCCCTCCCCGCACTCCCCTCTCTCCCCCTCACCTTCCCCCTCTCTCCCCCCCTCCCCGTCCCCCCCTCACCGCCCCCCCTCTCTCCCCCCTCCCCGCCCCCCCTCTCTCCTCCCTCCCCGTCCCCCCTCCCCGTCCCCCCCTCTCTCCCCCCTCACCGTCCCCCCCCTCTCTCCCCCCTCCCCGTCCCCCCCTCGCTCCCCCCTCCCCGTCCCCCCCCCCTCTCTCCCCCCTCCCCGTCCCCCCCCTCTCTCCCCCCTCCCCGTCCCCCCTCGCTCCCCCCTCCCCGTCCCCCCCTCACTCCCCCCTCCCCGTCCCCCCCTCACTCCCCCCCTCCCCGTCCCCCCTCTCTCCCCCCTCCCCGTCCCCCCCCCTCTCTCCCCCCTCCCCGCCCCCCCCTCGCTCCCCCCTCCCCGTCCCCCCCTCGCTCCCCCCTCCCCGTCCCCCCCTCGCTCCCCCCTCTCTCTCTCTCTCCTTCCCTCTCTCTCGCAGGCTCAGTTTGAGATGCCCTACGTGGTCAGGCTACACAATTTCCACCAGCTCGCCAGCCCACAGCCCTGCTTCACCTTCCAGCATCCGAATAAAGGTAGGTGCGGGGGAGGGGAGGGAGGGGACTGGACCCCCGGGGAGAGGGCTAGGAGGGAGGGAACTGGAGCCTGGGGGTGAGGGGGGATTCGAACCTGGGGGAGCGGGGCGAGAGACTGGGACCCCAGGGGGAGACTGGGACCCCAGGGGGAGACTGGGACCCAAGGGGGTCAGGGGAGACTGGGACCCAAGGAGGACAGGAGGAGACTGGGACCCCAGGGGGAGACTGGGACCCAAGGAGGACAGGGGGAGACTGGGACCCAAGGAGGACAGGGGGAGACTGGGACCCAAGGAGGACAGGGGGAGACTGGGACCCAAGGAGGACAGGGGGAGACTGGGACCCAAGGAGGACAGGAGGAGACTGGGACCCCAGGGGGACAGGGGGAGACTGGGACCCAAGGAGGACAGGAGGAGACTGGGTCCCCAGGGGGAGACTGGGACCCAAGGAGGACAGGAGGAGACTGGGACCCCAGGGGGAGACTGGGACCCAAGGAGGACAGGAGGAGACTGGGACCCAAGGGGGACAGGGGAGACTGGGACCCCAGGGGGAGACTGGGACCCAAGGAGGACAGGAGGAGACTGGGACCCAAGGAGGACAGGGGGAGACTGGGACCCAAGGAGGACAGGAGGAGACTGGGACCCCAGGGGGAGACTGGGACCCCAGGGGGAGACTGGGACCCAAGGGGGACAGGGGAGACTGGGACCCAAGGGGGACAGGGGGAGACTGGGACCCAAGGGGGACAGGGGGAGACTGGGACCCCAGGGGGAGACTGGGACCCAAGGGGGACAGGAGGAGACTGGGACCCAAAGAGGACGCAGAGACTGGGACCCAAGGAGGACAGGAGGAGACTGGGACCCCAGGGGGAGACTGGGACCCCAGGGGGAGACTGGGACCCAAGGGGACAGAGGGAGAGGACCCAAGAGGGACAGGGGGAGACTGGGACCCCAGGGGAGACTGGGACCCCAGGAGGACAGGGGGAGACTGGGACCCAAGGGGGACAGGGGGAGACTGGGACCCAAGAGGGACAGGGGGAGACTGGGACCCAAGGAGGACAGGGGGGAGACTGGGACCCAAGGGGGGACAGGGGGAGACTGGGACCCAAGGGGGACAGGGGGAGACTGGGGACCCAAGAGGGACAGGGGGAGACTGGGACCCAAGGGGGACAGGGGGAGACTGGGACCCAAGGGGGACAGGGGGGAGACTGGGACCCAAGGGGGACAGGGGGAGACTGGGACCCAAGGGGGACAGGGGGAGACTGGGACCCAAGGGGGACAGGGGGAGACTGGGACCCAAGGGGGACAGGGGGAGACTGGGACCCAAGGGGGAGACTGGGACCCAAGGGGGAACAGGGGGGAGACTGGGACCCAAGGGGGAACAGGGGGAGACTGGAACCCAAGGAGGACAGGGGGAGACTGGGACCCCAGGGGGAGACTGGGACCCAGGGAGGACAGGGGGAGACTGGGACCCAAGGAGGACAGGGGGAGACTGGGACCCAAGGGGGACGGGGGGAGACTGGGACCCAAGGGGAGACTGGGTCCCAAGGAGGACAGGGGGAGACTGGGACCCAAGGAGGACAGGGGGAGACTGGGACCCAAGGGGGACGGGGGGGGGGAGACTGGGACCCAAGGAGGACGGGGGGAGACTGGGACCCAAGGAGGACGGGGGGAGACTGGGACCCAAGGGGGTCAGGGGGAGACTGGGACCCAAGGAGGACAGGGGGAGACTGGGACCCAAGGAGGACGGGGGGAGACTGGGACCCAAGGGGGTCAGGGGGAGACTGGGACCCAAGGGGAGATTGGAACCCAATCGAATGAGGCGGTGGCCAGACCCCACACGGGCGCTATGAGCTTTAACCCCATGGTGTGACCCTGCCGATTCTGCCCCTCCCCGGCTGCAGGTTTGAGTGACAACAACCGCTACCAGACCCTGGACTTCAAAATGAACCTCAACACGGTTCTGCACGGCTTTGCGGGTTATTTCGAGACCATCCTGTACAAGAAGGTGACCCTGAGTAAGTTGTGGAAGCTTCCGCCGAGCCGGCAGTCGCTGATCCCTCCGACCTTATCTCTGCTTGGCTTTTCATCGTTAAGGATGCCTTTCCCGATCCGACCAAAGTCCGTATGAGTCAGAGAGGTTTACAGCACGGAAACAGGCCCTTCGGCCCAACTTGTCCATGCCGCCCCTTTTTTTTAACCCCCTAAGCTAGTCCCAATTGCCCACATTTGGCCCATATCCCTCTATACCCATCGTACCCATGTAACTGTCTAAACGCTTTTTAAAAGATAAAATTGTACCCGCCTCTACTACTGCCTCTGGCAGCTCGTTCCAGACACTCACCACCATCTGTGTGAACAAAATTGCCCCCTCTGGACCCTTTTGTATCTCTCCCCTCTCACCTTAAACCTATGCCCTCTAGTTTTAGACTCCCCGACCTTTGGGAAAAGATATTGACTATCGAGCTGATCTGTGCCCCTCATTATTTTATAGACCTCTATAAGATCACCCCTCAGCCTCCTACGCTCCAGAGAAAAAAGTCCCAGTCTATCCAGCCTCTCCTTATAACTCAATCCATCAAGTCCCGGTAGCATCCGAGTAAATCTTTTCTGCACTCTTTCTAGTTTAATAATATCCTTTCTATAATAGGGTGACCAGAACCGTACACAGTATTCCAAGTGTGGCCTTACCAATGTCTTGTACAACTTCAACAAGACGTCCCAACTCCTGTATTCAATGTTCTGACCGATGAAACCAAGCATGCCGAATGCCTTCTTCACCACTCTGTCCACCTGTGACTCCACTTTCAAGGAGCTATGAACCTGTACCCCGAGATCTCGTTGTTCTGTAACTCTCCCCAACGCCCGACCATTAACTGAGTAAGTCCTGCCCTGGTTCGAGCGACCAAAATGCATCACCTCGCATTTGTCTAAATTAAACTCCATCTGCCATTCGTCAGCCCACTGGCCCAATTGATCAAGATCCCGTTGCAATTGGAGATAACTTTCTTCACTGTCCACTATGCCACCAATCTTGGTGTCATCTGCAAACTTACTAACCATGCCTCCTATATTCTCATCCAATTCATTAATATAAATGACAAATAACAGTGGGCCCAGCACTGATCCCTGAGGCACACCGCTGGTCACAGGCCTCCAGTTTGAAAAACAACCCTCTGCAACCACCCTCTGTCAAGAAGCCAATTTTGTATCCATTTGGCTACCTCACCCTGGATCCTGTGAGATTTAACCTTATGCAACCAACCTACCATGCGGTACCTTGTCAAAGGCCTTGCTAAAGTCCGTGTCGACAACATCGACTGCACTGCCCTCATCGACCTTCTTGGTTACCCCTTCAAAAAACTCAATCAAATTTGTCAGAGACGTGACGGGATTTATCGTTGGACGGGGTGGGGCTGGAGGTTTTGGGGCAGGGATAAAGCGGTCGGAGCGAAGGAGAGGTTGATAGAACGATGTCAACACCCAGTGTGAGGTAGGAATAGCAGCAAAATGGACTATTATTTAAATGGTAAAAAATTGCAGCATGCTGCTGTGCAGAGGGACCTGGGTGTCCTTGTGCAGGAATCTCAAGGAGTTGGTTTGCAGGTACAGCAGGGAATGAAGGCGGCAAATGGAATTGTGTCCTTCATTGCGAGAGGGATGGAGTTTAAAAACAGCGAGGTTATGTTGCAGCTGTATAAGGTGCTGGTGAGGCCACACCTGGAGTTACTGTGTACAGTTTTGGTCTCCTTACTTGAGAAAGGATCTACTGGCACTGGAGGGGGTGCAGAGGAGATTCACTCGGTTGATTCCGGAGTTGAGAGGGTTGGCTTATGAGGAGAGACTGAGTAGACTGGGGCTATACTCACTGGAATTCAGAAGAATGAGGGGAGATCTTATAGAAACATATAAGATTATGAAGGGAATCGATAAGATAGAAGCAGGGAGGTTGTTTCCACTGGCGGGTGAAACTAGAATGATGGGGGCATAGCCTCAAAATCTTCCGTCAGGAAAAATATACAAAAGTCTGAGGTCACGTACCGACCGACTCAAGAACAGCTTCTTCCCTGCTGCTGCCGTCAGACTTTTGAATGGACCGACCTCGCATTGAGTTGATCTTTCTCTACACCCTAGCTATGACTGTAACACTACATTCTGCACCCTCTCCTTTCCTTCTCTATGAACGGTATGCTTTGTCTGTATAGTGCGCAAGGAACAATACTTTTCACTGTATGTTAATACATGTGACAAATCAAATGAAAGTTTGGCCATTCACACCTTCTATTCCCTCGATGAGCTGCCAGTAGAAGCCTTTTCCCTTGTTTCTGTGGCTATGACTCATCTTTCATTCCCTCACCCTGCAATATAAATATCTCCCACTTTGCCTTTTAGCTTTGACAAAGGGTCACCTGGACTCGAAACGTCAGCTCTTTTCTCTCCTGACAGAAGTTGCCAGACACGCTGAGATTTTCCAGCGTTTTCCCTTTTGGTTTCAGATTCCAGCATCCGCAGTAATCTGCTTCTATCTTTTTTTGACATAGGACAGAGGGAGTGTTAATAGTAGCATTAAGGAGAGAGAACAGAATGTGTTCCTCGGAGGACAGGGCACAGTGAAAGCAGCACCGGGGAACAAGTGACAGGGGGTCCACTCTACACAATCCCAAACCCCTTCCCGTTCACTCCCACTGTACACAATCCCAATCCCCTTCCTGTTCACTCCCACTGTCCACAATCCCAATCCCCTTCCTGTTCACTCCCACTGTCCACAATCCCAATCCCCTTCCCGTTCACTCCCACTGCACACAATCCCAATCCCCTTCCCGTTCACTCCCACTCTACACAATCCCAAACCCCTTCCCGTTCACTCCCACTGTACACAATCCCAATCCCCTTCCTGTTCACTCCCACTGTCCACAATCCCAATCCCCTTCCCGTTCACTCCCACTCTACACAATCCCAAACCCCTTCCCGTTCACTCCCACTGTACACAATCCCAATCCCCTTCCCGTTCACTCCCACTGTACACAATCCCAATCCCCTTCCCGTTCACTCCCACTGCACACAATCCCAATCCCCTTCCCGTTCACTCCCACTGCACACAATCCCAATCCCCTTCCCGTTCACTCCCACTGCACACAATCCCAATCCCCTTCCCGTTCACTCCCACTGTACACAATCCCAATCCCCTTCCCGTTCACTCCCACTGTACACAATCCCAATCCCCTTCCTGTTCACTCCCACTGTCCACAACCCCAATCCCCTTCCCGTTCGCTCCCACTGTACACAATCCCAATCCCCTTCCCGTTCACTCCCACTGTACACAATCCCAATCCCCTTCCCGTTCACTCCCACTGTACACAATCCCAAACCCCTTCCCGTTCACTCCCACTGTACACAATCCCAATCCCCTTCCCGTTCACTCCCACTGTACACAATCCCAATCCCCTTCCCGTTCACTCCCACTGTACACAATCCCAAACCCCTTCCCGTTCACTCCCACTGTACACAATCCCAATCCCCTTCCCGTTCACTCCCACTGTACACAATCCCAAACCCCTTCCCGTTCACTCCCACTCTACACAATCCCAATCCCCTTCCCGTTCACTCCCACTGTCCACAATCCCAATCCCCTTCCCGTTCACTCCCACTCTACACAATCCCAATCCCCTTCCCCTTCACTCCCACTGTACACAATCCCAATCCCCTTCCCGTTCACTCCCACTGTCCACAATCCCAATCCCCTTCCCGTTCACTCCCACTGTACACAATCCCAATCCCCTTCCCGTTCACTCCCACTGCACACAATCCCAATCCCCTTCCCGTTCACTCCCACTGTACACAATCCCAATCCCCTTCCCGTTCACTCCCACTGCACACAATCCCAATCCCCATCCCGTTCACTCCAACTCTACACAATCCCAATCCCCTTCCCCTTCACTCCCACTGCACACAATCCCAATCCCCTTCCCCTTCACTCCCACTGTACACAATCCCAATCCCCTTCCCGTTCACTCCCACTGTACACAATCCCAATCCCAATCCCCTTCCCGTTCACTCCCACTGTACACAATCCCAATCCCCTTCCCCTTCACTCCCACTGTACACAATCCCAATCCCCTTCCCGTTCACTCCCACTGTACACAATCCCAATCCCGATCCCCTTCCCGTTCACTCCCACTGTACACAATCCCAATCCCCTTCCCGTTCACTCCCACTGTACACAATCCCAATCCCCTTCCCGTTCACTCCCACTCTACACAATCCCAATCCCCTTCCCGTTCACTCCCACTGTACACAATCCCAATCCCCTTCCCGTTCACTCCCACTGTACACAATCCCAATCCCCTTCCCGTTCACTCCCACTGTACACAATCCCAATCCCAAACCCCTTCCCGTTCACTCCCACTGTACACAATCCCAATGGACCCAAACCCCTTCCCATTCACTCGCATTGTACACAATCCCAATCCCAAACCCCTTCCCGTTCACTCCCACTGTACACAGTCCCAATGGACCCAAACCCCTTCCCGTTCACTCCCACTGTACACAATCCCAATCCCAAACCCCTTCCCGTTCACTCCCACTCTACACAATCCCAATGGACCCAAACCCCTTCCCGTTCACTCCCACTGTACACAATCCCAATGGACCCAAACCCCTTCCTGTTCACTCCCACTGTACACAATCCCAATCCCAAACCCCTTCCCGTTCACTCCCACTCTACACAATCCCAATGGACCCAAACCCCTTCCCGTTCACTCCCACTGTACACAATCCCAATCCCAAACCCCTTCCCGTTCACTCCCACTCTACACAATCCCAATGGACCCAAACCCCTTCCCGTTCACTCCCACTGTACACAATCCCAATGGACCCAAACTCCTTCCCGTTCACTCCCACTGTACACAATCCCAATACCCTTCCCGTTCACTCCCACTGTACACAATCCCAAACCCCTTCCCATTCACTCACACTGTACACAATCCCAAACCCCTTCCCGTTCACTCCCACTGTACGCAATCCCAATCCCCTTCCCGTTCACTCCCACTGTACACAATCCCAATCCCCTTCCCGTTCACTCCCACTGTACACAATCCCAATGGACCCAAACTCCTTCCCGTTCACTCCCACTGTACACAATCCCAATCCCCTTCCCGTTCACTCCCACTGTACACAATCCCAATCCCCTTCCCGTTCACTCCCACTGTACACAATCCCAATCCCAAACCCCTTCCCGTTCACTCCCACTGTACACAATCCCAATGGACCCAAACTCCTTCCCGTTCACTCCCACTCTACACAATCCCAATGGACCCAAACCCCTTCCCGTTCACTCCCACTGTACACAATCCCAATGGACCCAAACTCCTTCCCGTTCACTCCCACTGTACACAATCCCAATCCCCTTCCCGTTCACTCCCACTGTACACAATCCCAATCCCCTTCCCGTTCACTCCCACTGTACACAATCCCAAACCCCTTCCCATTCACTCACACTGTACACAATCCCAATCCCCTTCCCGTTCACTCCCACTGTACACAATCCCAATCCCCTTCCCGTTCACTCCCACTGTACACAATCCCAATGGACCCAAACCCCTTCCCATTCACTCCCACTGTACACAATCCCAATGGACCCAAACCCCTTCCCGTTCACTCCCACTGGACACAATCCCAATGGACCCAAACCCCTTCCCGTTCACTCCCACTGTACACAATCCCAATCCCCTTCCCGTTCACTCCCACTGTACACAATCATAGAAATCATAGAAACCCTACAGTACAGAAAGAGGCCATTCGGCCCATCGAGTCTGCACCGACCACAATCCCACCCAGGCCCTACCCCCATATCCCTACATATTTACCCACTAATCCCTCTAACCTATGCATCCCGGGACACTAAGGGGCAATTTAGAATGGCCAATCAACCTAACCCGCACATCTTTGGACTGTGGGAGGAAACCGGAGCACCCGGAGGAAACCCACACAGACACAGGGAGAGTGTGCAAACTCCGCACAGATAGTGACCCGAGCCGGGAATCGAACCTGGGTCCCTGGAGCTGTGAAGCAGCAGTGCTAACCACTGTGCTACCGTGCTGCCCTCTGGACCCAATGGACCCAAACCCCTTCCCGTTCACTCCCACTGTACACAATCCCAATTCCAAACCCCTTCCCGTTCACTCCCACTGTACACAATCCCAATGGACTCAAACCCCTTCCCGTTTACTCCCACTGTACACAATCCCAATGGACCCCAAACCCCTTCCCGTTTACTCCCACTGTACACAATCCCAATCCCAAACCCCTTCCCGTTCACTCCCACTGTCCACAATTCCAATGGACCCAAACCCCTTCCCGTTCACTCCCACTGTCCACAATCCCAATGGACCCAAACCCCTTCCCATTCACTCCCACTGTACCCAATCCCAATCCCCTTCCCGTTCACTCCCACTGTACACAATCCCAATCCCCTTCCCGTTCACTCCCACTGTACACAATCCCAATCCCCTTCCTGTTCACTCCCACTGTACACAATCCCAATCCCCTTCCCGTTCACTCCCACTGTACACAATCCAAATCCCAAACCCCTTCCCATTCACTCCCACTGTACACAATCCAAATCCCAAACCCCTTCCCATTCACTCCCACTGTACACAATCCAAATCCCAAACCCCTTCCCGTTCACTCCCACTGTCCACAATCCCAATGGACACAAACCCCTTCCCATTCACTCCCACTCTACACAATCCCAATCCCCTTCTGATCACTCCCACTGTCCACAATCCCAATGGACACAAACCCCTTCCCGTTCACTCCCACTGTACACAATCACAATCCCAAACCCCTTCCCGTTCACTCCCACTCTACACAATCCAAATCCCAAACCCCTTCCCGTTCACTCCCACTCTACACAACCCCAATCCCAAACCCCTTCCCATTCACTCCCACTGTCCACAATCCCAAACCCCTTCCCGTTCACTCCCACTGCATACAATCCCAAACCCCTTCCCGTTCACTCCCACTGGCCACAATCCCAATCCCCTTCCCATTCACTCCCACTGTACACAATCCCAAACCCTTCCCATTCACTCCCACTGTCCACAATCCCAAACCCCTTCCCGTTCACTCCCACTGCATACAATCCCAAACCCCTTCCCGTTCACTCCCACTGGCCACAATCCCAATCCCCTTCCCGTTCACTCCCACTGTACACAATCCCAATGGACCCAAACCCCTTCCCATTCACTCGCATTGTACACAATCCCAATCCCAAACCCCTTCCCGTTCACTCCCACTGTACACAGTCCCAATGGACCCAAACCCCTTCCCGTTCACTCCCACTGTACACAATCCCAATCCCAAACCCCTTCCCGTTCACTCCCACTCTACACAATCCCAATGGACCCAAACCCCTTCCCGTTCACTCCCACTGTACACAATCCCAATGGACCCAAACCCCTTCCTGTTCACTCCCACTGTACACAATCCCAATCCCAAACCCCTTCCCGTTCACTCCCACTCTACACAATCCCAATGGACCCAAACCCCTTCCCGTTCACTCCCACTGTACACAATCCCAATCCCAAACCCCTTCCCGTTCACTCCCACTCTACACAATCCCAATGGACCCAAACCCCTTCCCGTTCACTCCCACTGTACACAATCCCAATGGACCCAAACTCCTTCCCGTTCACTCCCACTGTACACAATCCCAATACCCTTCCCGTTCACTCCCACTGTACACAATCCCAAACCCCTTCCCATTCACTCACACTGTACACAATCCCAAACCCCTTCCCGTTCACTCCCACTGTACGCAATCCCAATCCCCTTCCCGTTCACTCCCACTGTACACAATCCCAATCCCCTTCCCGTTCACTCCCACTGTACACAATCCCAATGGACCCAAACTCCTTCCCGTTCACTCCCACTGTACACAATCCCAATCCCCTTCCCGTTCACTCCCACTGTACACAATCCCAATCCCCTTCCCGTTCACTCCCACTGTACACAATCCCAATCCCAAACCCCTTCCCGTTCACTCCCACTGTACACAATCCCAATGGACCCAAACTCCTTCCCGTTCACTCCCACTCTACACAATCCCAATGGACCCAAACCCCTTCCCGTTCACTCCCACTGTACACAATCCCAATGGACCCAAACTCCTTCCCGTTCACTCCCACTGTACACAATCCCAATCCCCTTCCCGTTCACTCCCACTGTACACAATCCCAATCCCCTTCCCGTTCACTCCCACTGTACACAATCCCAAACCCCTTCCCATTCACTCACACTGTACACAATCCCAATCCCCTTCCCGTTCACTCCCACTGTACACAATCCCAATCCCCTTCCCGTTCACTCCCACTGTACACAATCCCAATGGACCCAAACCCCTTCCCATTCACTCCCACTGTACACAATCCCAATGGACCCAAACCCCTTCCCGTTCACTCCCACTGGACACAATCCCAATGGACCCAAACCCCTTCCCGTTCACTCCCACTGTACACAATCCCAATCCCCTTCCCGTTCACTCCCACTGTACACAATCATAGAAATCATAGAAACCCTACAGTACAGAAAGAGGCCATTCGGCCCATCGAGTCTGCACCGACCACAATCCCACCCAGGCCCTACCCCCATATCCCTACATATTTACCCACTAATCCCTCTAACCTATGCATCCCGGGACACTAAGGGGCAATTTAGAATGGCCAATCAACCTAACCCGCACATCTTTGGACTGTGGGAGGAAACCGGAGCACCCGGAGGAAACCCACACAGACACAGGGAGAGTGTGCAAACTCCGCACAGATAGTGACCCGAGCCGGGAATCGAACCTGGGTCCCTGGAGCTGTGAAGCAGCAGTGCTAACCACTGTGCTACCGTGCTGCCCTCTGGACCCAATGGACCCAAACCCCTTCCCGTTCACTCCCACTGTACACAATCCCAATTCCAAACCCCTTCCCGTTCACTCCCACTGTACACAATCCCAATGGACTCAAACCCCTTCCCGTTTACTCCCACTGTACACAATCCCAATGGACCCCAAACCCCTTCCCGTTTACTCCCACTGTACACAATCCCAATCCCAAACCCCTTCCCGTTCACTCCCACTGTCCACAATTCCAATGGACCCAAACCCCTTCCCGTTCACTCCCACTGTCCACAATCCCAATGGACCCAAACCCCTTCCCATTCACTCCCACTGTACCCAATCCCAATCCCCTTCCCGTTCACTCCCACTGTACACAATCCCAATCCCCTTCCCGTTCACTCCCACTGTACACAATCCCAATCCCCTTCCTGTTCACTCCCACTGTACACAATCCCAATCCCCTTCCCGTTCACTCCCACTGTACACAATCCAAATCCCAAACCCCTTCCCATTCACTCCCACTGTACACAATCCAAATCCCAAACCCCTTCCCATTCACTCCCACTGTACACAATCCAAATCCCAAACCCCTTCCCGTTCACTCCCACTGTCCACAATCCCAATGGACACAAACCCCTTCCCATTCACTCCCACTCTACACAATCCCAATCCCCTTCCGATCACTCCCACTGTCCACAATCCCAATGGACACAAACCCCTTCCCGTTCACTCCCACTGTACACAATCACAATCCCAAACCCCTTCCCGTTCACTCCCACTCTACACAATCCAAATCCCAAACCCCTTCCCGTTCACTCCCACTCTACACAACCCCAATCCCAAACCCCTTCCCATTCACTCCCACTGTCCACAATCCCAAACCCCTTCCCGTTCACTCCCACTGCATACAATCCCAAACCCCTTCCCGTTCACTCCCACTGGCCACAATCCCAATCCCCTTCCCATTCACTCCCACTGTACACAATCCCAAACCCTTCCCATTCACTCCCACTGTCCACAATCCCAAACCCCTTCCCGTTCACTCCCACTGCATACAATCCCAAACCCCTTCCCGTTCACTCCCACTGGCCACAATCCCAATCCCCTTCCCATTCACTCCCACTGTACACAATCCCAAACCCCTTCCCGTTCACTCCCACTCTACACAATCCCAATCCCCTTCCCGTTCACTCCCACTGTACACAATCCCAATCCCCTTCCCGTTCACTCCCACTCTACACAATCCCAAACCCCTTCCCGTTCACTCCCATTGTACACAATCCCAAACCCCTTCCCGTTCACTCCCACTGTACACAATCCCAAACCCCTTCCCGTTCACTCCCACTGTACACAATCCCAATCCCCTTCCCGTTCACTCCCACTGTACACAATCCCAAACCCCTTCCCGTTCACTCCCACTGTACACAATCCCAATCCCCTTCCCGTTCACTCCCACTGTACACAATCCCAATCCCCTTCCCGTTCACTCCCACTGTACACAATCCCAATCCCCTTCCCATTCACTCCCACTGTACACAATCCCAAACCCCTTCCTGTTCACTCCCACTGTACACAATCCCAATCCCCTTCCCGTTCACTCCCACTGTACACAATCCCAATCCCCTTCCCATTCACTCCCACTGTACACAACCCCAATCCCCTTCCCGTTCACTCCCACTCTACACAATCCCAAACCCTTTCCCGTTCACTCCCACTGCACACAATCCCAAACCCTTTCCCGTTCACTCCCACTGTACACAATCCCAATCCCCTTCCCGTTCACTCCCACTGTACACAATTCCCAAACCCTTCCCGTTCACTCCCACTGTACACAATCCCAATGGACCCAAACCCCTTCCCGTTCACTCCCACTCTACACAATCCCAATGGACCCAAACCCCTTCCCGTTCACTCCCACTCTACACAATCCCAATGGACTCAAACCCCTTCCCGTTTACTCCCACTGTACACAATCCCAATGGACCCCAAACCCCTTCCCGTTTACTCCCACTGTACACAATCCCAATCCCAAACCCCTTCCCGTTCACTCCCACTGTCCACAATTCCAATGGACCCAAACCCCTTCCCGTTCACTCCCACTGTCCACAATCCCAATGGACCCAAACCCCTTCCCATTCACTCCCACTGTACACAATCCCAATCCCCTTCCCGTTCACTCCCACTGTACACAATCCCAATCCCCTTCCCGTTCACTCCCACTGTACACAATCCCAATCCCCTTCCTGTTCACTCCCACTGTACACAATCCCAATCCCCTTCCCGTTCACTCCCACTGTACACAATCCAAATCCCAAACCCCTTCCCATTCACTCCCACTGTACACAATCCAAATCCCAAACCCCTTCCCATTCACTCCCACTGTACACAATCCAAATCCCAAACCCCTTCCCGTTCACTCCCACTGTCCACAATCCCAATGGACACAAACCCCTTCCCATTCACTCCCACTCTACACAATCCCAATCCCCTTCCGATCACTCCCACTGTCCACAATCCCAATGGACACAAA
Source organism: Mustelus asterias (assembly GCF_964213995.1). Classification (NCBI taxonomy): domain Eukaryota; kingdom Metazoa; phylum Chordata; class Chondrichthyes; order Carcharhiniformes; family Triakidae; genus Mustelus; species Mustelus asterias. The sequence goes on from NW_027593212.1 coordinate 20,634, forward strand.
CCCCTTCCCGTTCACTCCCACTGTACACAATCCCAATCCCAAACCCCTTCCCGTTCACTCCCACTCTACACAACCCCAATCCCAAACCCCTTCCCATTCACTCCCACTGTCCACAATCCCAAACCCCTTCCCGTTCACTCCCACTGCATACAATCCCAAACCCCTTCCCGTTCACTCCCACTGGCCACAATCCCAATCCCCTTCCCATTCACTCCCACTGTACACAATCCCAAACCCTTCCCATTCACTCCCACTGTCCACAATGCCAAACCCCTTCCCGTTCACTCCCACTGCATACAATCCCAAACCCCTTCCCGTTCACTCCCACTGGCCACAATCCCAATCCCCTTCCCATTCACTCCCACTGTACACAATCCCAAACCCCTTCCCGTTCACTCCCACTCTACACAATCCCAATCCCCTTCCCGTTCACTCCCACTGTACACAATCCCAATCCCCTTCCCGTTCACTCCCACTCTACACAATCCCAAACCCCTTCCCGTTCACTCCCATTGTACACAATCCCAAACCCCTTCCCGTTCACTCCCACTGTACACAATCCCAAACCCCTTCCCGTTCACTCCCACTGTACACAATCCCAATCCCCTTCCCGTTCACTCCCACTGTACACAATCCCAAACCCCTTCCCGTTCACTCCCACTGTACACAATCCCAATCCCCTTCCCGTTCACTCCCACTGTACGCAATCCCAATCCCCTTCCCGTTCACTCCCACTGTACACAATCCCAATCCCCTTCCCATTCACTCCCACTGTACACAATCCCAAACCCCTTCCTGTTCACTCCCACTGTACACAATCCCAATCCCCTTCCCGTTCACTCCCACTGTACACAATCCCAATCCCCTTCCCATTCACTCCCACTGTACACAACCCCAATCCCCTTCCCGTTCACTCCCACTCTACACAATCCCAAACCCTTTCCCGTTCACTCCCACTGCACACAATCCCAAACCCTTTCCCGTTCACTCCCACTGTACACAATCCCAATCCCCTTCCCGTTCACTCCCACTGTACACAATTCCCAAACCCTTCCCGTTCACTCCCACTGTACACAATCCCAATGGACCCAAACCCCTTCCCGTTCACTCCCACTCTACACAATCCCAATGGACCCAAACCCCTTCCCGTTCACTCCCACTGTACACAATCCCAATGGACCCAAACCCCTTCCCGTTCACTCCCACTGTACACAATCCCAAACCCTTTCCCGTTCACTCCCACTGCACACAGTCCCAAACCCCTTCCCGTTCACTCCCACTGTACACAATTCCCAAACCCTTCCCGTTCACTCCCACTCTACACAATCCCAATGGACCCAAACCCCTTCCCGTTCACTCCCACTCTACACAATCCCAATGGACCCAAACCCCTTCCCGTTCACTCCCACTGTACACAATCCCAAACCCCTTCCTGTTCACTCCCACTGTACACAATTCCCAATCCCTTTCCCGTTCACTCCCACTGTACACAATTCCCAAACCCTTCCCGTTCACTCCCACTCTACACAATCCCAATGGACCCAAACCCCTTCCCGTTCACTCCCACTCTACACAATCCCAATGGACCCAAACCCCTTCCCGTTCACTCCCACTGTACACAATCCCAAACCCCTTCCTGTTCACTCCCACTGTACACAATTCCCAATCCCTTTCCCGTTCACTCCCACTGTACACAATCCCAATGGTCCCTATCATTTCTCGATGGTTTTCTGCTGGGTTGTTGTTGGAAGTCAGAGATTTACCGCGTGTTTGACATTTTGATGATCTTTGTGTGTTCAGGTATCCGGCCAGAGAACCACTCGCCGGGAATGTACTCCTGGTTTCCCATCCTCTTCCCACTGAAGGTGAGTTCACCCTCTACCCTGTCCCCCATCAAACACTCCCAGGACACGTACAGCACGGGGTTAGATACAGAGTAAAGCTCCCTCTACACTGTCCCCATCAAACACTCCCAGGACAGGGACAGCACGGGGTTAGATACAGAGTAAAGCTCCCTCTACACTGTCCCCCCATCAAACACTCCCAGGACAGGTACAGCACGGGGTTAGATACAGAGTAAAGCTCCCTCTACACTGTCCCCAGCAAACACTCCCAGGACAGGTACAGCACGGGGTTAGATACAGAGTAAAGCTCCCTCTACACTGTCCCCCATCAAACACTCCCAGGACAGGTACAGCACGCGGTTAGATACAGAGTAAAGCTCCCTCTACACTGTCCCCATCAAACACTCCCAGGACAGGTACAGCACGGGGTTAGATACAGAGTAAAGCTCCCTCTCCACTGTCCCCATCAAACACTCCCAGGACAGGTACAGCACGGGGTTAGATACAGAGTAAAGCTCCCTCTACACTGTCCCCCATCAAACACTCCCAGGACACGTACAGCACGGGGTTAGATACAGAGTAAAGCTCCCTCTACACTGTCCCCAGCAAACACTCCCAGGACAGGTACAGCACGGGGTTAGATACAGAGTAAAGCTCCCTCTACACTGTCCCCCATCAAACACTCCCAGGACAGGTACAGCACGCGGTTAGATACAGAGTAAAGCTCCCTCTACACTGTCCCCCATCAAACACTCCCAGGACAGGTACAGCACGGGGTTAGATACAGAGTAAAGCTCCCTCTACACTGTCCCCCATCAAACACTCCCAGGACAGGTACAGCACGGGGTTAGATACAGAGTAAAGCTCCCTCTACACTGTCCCCCATCAAACACCCCCAGGACAGGTACAGCACGGGGTTAGATACAGAGTAAAGCTCCCTCTACACTGTCCCCCATCAAACACTCCCAGGACAGGTACAGCACGGGGTTAGATACAGAGTAAAGCTCCCTCTACACTGTCCCCATCAAACACTCCCAGGACAGGTACAGCACGGGGTTAGATACAGAGTAAAGCTCCCTCTACACTGTCCCCCATCAAACACTCCCAGGACAGGTGCAGCACGGGGTTAGATACAGAGTAAAGCGCCCTCTACACTGTCCCCCATCAAACACTCCCAGGACAGGGACAGCACGGGGTTAGATACAGAGTAAAGCTCCCTCTACACTGTCCCCATCAAACACTTCCAGGACAGGTACAGCACGGGGTTAGATACAGAGTAAAGCTCCCTCTACACTGTCCCCATCAAACACTCCCAGGACAGGTACAGCACGGGGTTAGATACAGAGTAAAGCTCCCTAGACACTGTCCCCATCAAACACTCCCAGGACAGGTACAGCACGGGGTTAGATACAGAGTAAAGCTCGCTGTAAACTGTCCCCCCATCAACCACTCCCAGGACAGGGACAGCACGGGGTTAGATACAGAGTAAAGCTCCCTCTACACTGTCCCCCCATCAAACACTCCCAGGACAGGTACAGCACGGGGTTAGATACAGAGTAAAGCTCCCTCTACACTGTCCCCATCAAACACTCCCAGGACAGGTACTGCACGGGGTTAGATACAGAGTAAAGCTCCCTCTACACTGTCCCCATCAAACACTCCCAGGACAGGTACAGCACGGGGTTAGATACAGAGTAAAGCTCCCTCTACACTGTCCCCCATCAAACATTCCCAGGACAGGTACAGGACGGGGTTAGATACAGAGTAAAGCTCCCTCTACACTGTCCCCATCAAACACTCCCAGGACAGGTACAGGACGGGGTTAGATACAGAGTAAAGCTCCCTCTCCACTGTCCCCATCAAACACTCCCAGGACAGGTACAGCACGGGGTTAGATACAGAGTAAAGCTCCCTCTACACTGTCCCCATCAAACACTCCCAGGACAGGTACAGCACGGGGTTAGATACAGAGTAAAGCTCCCTCTACACTGTCCCCATCAAACACTCCCAGGACAGGTACAGCACGGGGTTAGATACAGAGTAAAGCTCCCTCTACACTGTCCCCCATCAAACACTCCCAGGACAGGTACAGCACGGGGTTAGATACAGAGTAAAGCTCCCTCTACACTGTCCCCCCATCAAACACTCCCAGGACAGGTACAGCACAGGGTTAGATACAGAGTAAAGCTCCCTCTACACTGTCCCCCATCAAACACTCCCAGGACAGGTACAGCACGGGGTTAGATACAGAGTAAAGCTCCCTCTACACTGTCCCCATCAAACACTCCCAGGACAGGTACAGCACGGGGTTAGATACAGAGTAAAGCTCTCTCTACACTGTCCCCCATCAAACACTCCCAGGACAGGTACAGCACGGGGTTAGATACAGAGTAAAGCTCCCTCTACACTGTCCCCATCAAACACTCCCAGGACAGGTACAGCACGGGGTTAGATACAGAGTAAAGCTCCCTCTACACTGTCCCCCATCAAACACTCCCAGGACAGGTACAGCACGGGGTTAGATACAGAGTAAAGCTCCCTCTACACTGTCCCCATCAAACACTCCCAGGACAGGTACAGCACGGGGTTAGATACAGAGTAAAGCTCCCTCTACACTGTCCCCTATCAAGCGTTCAGGGGGGGTGTACAGTTTGAGAGTTTCTCACAATGCGTTTCCTTTCTCTCTCTCTCTCTCTCTCCGCGACCGCAGCAACCCATCTCCGTGAAGGCGGGGGATTCGGTCTGCGCCCGCTTTTGGAGGTGCGCCAACGCCAAGAAGGTGTGGTACGAGTGGGCCGTGACGGCTCCAGAATGTTCCGCCATTCACAACCCCACCGGCAGGTCCTACACCATCGGCCTGTGAGGTCCAGGGGGGCCCCTCCCGCCGTCTGAGTATGTTTCTGCGCCCGCGTCAGTGTCTTCCCACTGGGGTCAGGTGTCCAGCACCCTTACACCTTCGACCCTTGGGTCCCCGGACTGTTGATGCTGTAACTGCGGAGAGTTTACAGGGAGGGAGAGCGATGTGTATGTCCGTGAGGAACCGGTGTCTGTCTGTGTGTGTCTGTCTGTCTGTCTGTCTGTCTGTGTGTGTGTGTCTCCCCTGTATTCAGCTATTAAATGGATGACATTTTTCTCACCGTGTGACCAGGAACTGGCGAGACTGGTGGCTTATTTTAACATGAAGAGCGATGCTGAATCCTGGTCTGTTCCTAATAAAAGGCAGGAGAAGCTCAGCAGGTCTGGACAGCATCTTTGGGGAGACAGAGAGACTCAGTGAACCCGTCTCCAGAACGGAAGGGAGGGAGGAACGTGATGGATTTTTGCCCCGGCGGAGGGACGTGTTTGGGGCGAAATCGGGGATAGAAACGGTGCAGGGTGAGGCCATTCGGCCCATCGTGTCTTCGCCGCCATTCGTTTTCACCGAACAGAATCCCGCAAGTGCAGAAGGAGGCGACTCGGTCCATCGAGTCCGCGCCGAGCACGATCGCAACCTATCCCCGTAACCCCACATATTTACCCTGCTAATACCCCTGACACTAAGGGGCAATTTAGCACGGCCAATCCACCTAACCTGCACATCTTTGGACACTAAGGGACAATTTAGCATGGCCAATCCACCCTAACCTGCACATCTTTGGACACTAAGGGGCAATTTAGCATGGCCAATCCACCCTAACCTACACATCTTTGGACACTAAGGGGCAATTTAGCATGGCCAATCCACCTAACCTACACATCTTTCGGATTGTGGGAGGAAACCGGAGCACCCGGAGGAAACCCACGCAGACACGGGGAGAACGTGCAGGCTCCGCACAGACAGTGACCCGAGCCGGGAATCGAACCCAGGTCCCTAGCGCTGTGAAGCAGCAGTGCTAACCCACTGTGCCACCCATTCTGATCATGGCTGATCATCCAATTCAATATCCTGATCTCCCCCCGCCCCCCCCCCAGCTATATCAAAGAACATTCCAGCACAGGAACAGGCCCTTCGGCCCCTCCAAGCCTGCACCGACCATGCTGCCCCCGACTGAACTAAAACCCCCTCCCCTTCCGGGGACCGTATCCCTCCATTCCCATCCTATTCATGTATTTGTCCAGACGCCCCTTAAAACTCACTATCGTATCCGCTTCCACTCCCTCCCCCGGCAGCGAGTTCCAGGCACCCACCACCCTCTGTGTAAAAAAACTTGCCTCGTACATCTCCTTTAAACCTTGCCCCTCGCACCTTAAACCTGTGCCCCCTAGTAATTGACTCTTCCACCCTGGGGAAAAAGCTTCTGACTATCCACTCTGTCCATGCCTCTCATAATCTTGTAGACTTCTATCAGGTCTCCCCTCAACCTCCGTCGCTCCAGTGAGAACAAACCAAGTTTCTCCAACCTCTCCTCATAGCTAATGCCCTCCATACCAGGCAACATCCTGGTAAATCTTTTCTGTACCCTCTCCAAAGCCTCCACATCCTTCTGGTAGTGTGGCGACCAGAATTGAACACTATATTCCAAGTGCGGCTTAACTAAGGTTCTATAAAACTGCAATGTGACTTACCGATCCCTTTAGCCCCAAGAGCGATATCTAATTCCTTCTTGAAATCACACAACGTTTTGACCTCAACTACTTTCTGTGGGAGTGAATTCCACACATTCACCGCCCTCTGGGTGAAGAAATCTCTCCTCACCTCCGTCCTAAAAGGTTTACCCCCTTATCCTCAAACTATAGAACATTACAGCGCAGTACAGGCCCTTCGGCCCTCGATGTTGCGCCGACCAGTGGAACCAATCTAAAGCCCCTCTAATCGACACTATTCCAATATCATCCATATGTTTATCCAATAACCATTTGAATGCTCTTAATGTTGGCGAGTCCACTACTGCTGCAGGCAGGGCATTCCACGCCCTTACTACTCTCTGAGTAAAGAACCTACCTCTAACATCTGTCCTATATCTCTCACCCCTCAATTTAAAGCTCTGTCCCCTCGTGTTAGCCATCACCATCCGAGGAAAAAGGCTCTCACTATCCACCCTATCTAATCCTCTGATCATCTTGTATGCCTCTATTAAGTCACCTCTTAACCTTCTTCTCTCTAACGAAAACAACCTCAAGTCCCTCAGCCTTTCCTCATACGATTTTCCCACCATACCAGGCAACATTCTGGTAAATCTCCTCTGCACCCTTTCCAACGCTTCCACATCCTTCCTATAATGCGGCGACCAGAACTGTACGCAATACTCCAAATGCGGCCACACCAGAGTTTTGTACAGTTGCAGCATGACCTCCTGGCTCCGAAACTCAATCCCTCTACCAATAAAAACTATGATCCCTAGTTCTGGACTCCCCCCACCATCGGGAACATTCTTTCTGAATCTACCCTGTCTAACCCTGTTAGAATTTTAGAAGTTTCTATGAGATCCCCTCTCACTCTTCTAAACTCCAGTGAATATAATCCTAACCGACTTAGTCTCTCCTCATATGACAGACCTGCCATCCCAGGGATCAGCCTGGTAAACCTTCGCTGCGCTCCCTCTATAGCAAGGACATCCTTCCTCAGATAAGGAGACCAAAACTGCACACAATACTCCAGGTGTGGCCTCACCAACGCCCTGTACAATTGCAGCAAAACATCCCTATCCCAATACTCAAATCCTCTCGCTATGAAGGCCAACATACCATTTGCGTTCTTTACTGCCTGCTGTACCTGGGCGCTTACTTTCAGCGACTGATGCACGAGGACTCCAAGGTCTCGCTGAGTATCCGCCTCTCTCAATTTACACCCATTCAAGTAACAATCTTGGTGAGATCTCGGGGGGGGGGGGGGGGGAATCTGAGATTCATAGAGATCGATGAACAGGGATCGGATGAACTGGCCTTGTACACACCGGAATTTAGAGGAATTAGAGGGGATCTAATAGAAACATATCAAATTCCTGATGGGACTGGACAGACCAGACGTGGGAAGAATGTTCCCGATGGTGGGGGGAGTCCAGAACTAGGAGTCACAGTCTTAAGAATAAGGCACAAGCCATCCAGGATTGAGATGAGGAAGAGCTTCTTCAGTCAGAGAGTTGTGAACCTGTGGCATTCTCTCCCAAAGAAAGCTACTGGGGCCAGTTCGTTAGATATACTCAAGAGGGGGGAGGTGATTAATCCAGCAACTCAGCTAATGTTCTGGGGGGGTCCTGGGTTCGAATCCCGCCCGCGGCAGATGGTGGAATTTGAATTCAATAAAAAAATATCTGGGATTAAGAATCTACTGATGACCCATTGTCGGAGAAACCCATCTGGTTCCCTTTAGGGAAGGAAATCTGCCGTCCTTACCCCGGTCTGGCCTACATGTGACTCCAGAGCCACACAGCTAATGTGGTTGTCTCTCAACTACCCTCCAAGGGCAACTAGGGATGGGCAATAAATGCTGGACCAGCCGGGGACACCCGTGTCCCACGGATGGATAACAAAATAGGAGCTGGATGTGGCCCTTGTGGCAACAGGTATCAAGAGAGTTTGGAGGGAAAGTGGGAGAGGGATACTGGAAGTGCATGATCAGCCATGATCCTATTGAATGTTGGGGCAGGCTCAAAGGGCTGAATGGCCTCCTCCTGCACCTATTTTCCATGGTACTTCCTGTACGCTATACAGACAAAGCATACCGTTCATAGAGAAGGAAAGGAGAGGGTGCTGAATGTAGTGTTACAGTCATAGCTAGGGTGCAGAGAAAGATCAACTTAATGCGAGGTCGGTCCATTCAAAAGTCTGACAGCAGCAGCAGGGAAGAAGCTGTTCTTGAGTCGGTCGGTACGTGACCTCAGACTTTTGTATCTTTTTCCCGACGGAAGAAGGTGGAAGAGAGAATGTCCGGGGTGCGTGGGGGGTCCTTAATTATGCTGGCTGCTTTTCCCCGAGGCAGCGGGAAGTGTAGACAGAGTCAATGGATGGGAGGCTGGTTTGCGTGATGGATTGGGCTACATTCATGACCTTTTGTGGTCTTGGGCAGAGCAGGAGCCCCAGACCGAGCTGTGATACAACCAGAAAGAATGCTTTCTGTGGGGCATCTGTAAAAGTTGGTGAGAGTCGTAGCAGACATGCCAAATTTCCTTAGTCTTCTGAGAAAGTCGAGGCGTTGGTGGGGCTTTCTTAACTATAGTGTCAGCATGGGGGGGACCAGGACAGGTTGTTGGTGATCTGGACACCTAAAAACCTGAAGCTCTCGATCCTTTCTACTTCATCCCCGTTGATGTAGACAGGGGCATGTTCTCCTTTACGCTTCCTGAAGTCGATGACAATCTCCTTCGTTTTGTTAACGTTGAGGGAGAGATTATTGTTGCCACATCCTACGTCGATGATTTGGAGTTGGGGACCAGGTGTAGTGTGTCAAAGTTCGTAGATGACATTAAGATGAGTGGCAGAGCAAAGTGTGCAGAGGGATGTAGATAGTCTAAGTGAGTGGGCGAGGGTCTGGCAGATGGGGTACAATGTTGGTAAATGTGAGGTCAGCCATTTTGGTTGGAATAACAGCAAAATGGACGATTATTTAAAGGGTAAAAAATTGTGTGGTGTCGTGGTCACTGTTCTCCTGAAGGCTGGGTAGTTTGCTGCGGACAATGGTCTGTTTGAGGTTGTGCGGTTGTTTGAAGGCCAGAAGTGGGGATGGCGCAGGAAACTACCCAGCCTTCAGGGGAACAGTGACCACGACACCACACAACCCTGCCACTGCAACCTCTGCAAGACGCGCCGGATCATCGACACGGATGCCATCATCTCACGCGAGAACACCATCCACCAGGTACACGGTACCTACTCTTGCAACTCGGCCAACGTTGTCTACCTGATACGCTGCAGGAAAGGATGTCCCGAGGCATGGTACATTGGGGAAACCATGCAGACGCTGCGACAACGGATGAATGAACACCGCTCGACAATCACCAGGCAAGAGTGTTCTCTTCCTGTGGGGGAACACTTCAGCAGTCACGGGCATTCGGCCTCTGATCTTCAGGTAAGCGTTCTCCAAGGCGGCCTTCATGACACACGACAGCGCAGAGTCGCTGAGCAGAGACTGATAGCCAAGTTCCGCACACATGAGGACGGCCTAAACCGGGATCTTGGGTTCATGTCACACTATCTGTAACCCCCACAACTTGCCTGGACTTGCAGAATCTCACTAACTGTCCTGTCTGGAGAGAATACACATCTCTTTAACCTGTGCTTAACCCTCTCTCCACTCACATTGTCTGTACCTTTAAGACTTGATTACCTGTAAAGACTCGCATTCCAACCATTATCTTGTAAATTGAGTTTGTGTCTTTATATGCCCTGTTTGTCATAATGTGGAGATGCCGGCGTTGGACTGGGGTAAACACAGTAAGAGTTTTAACAACACCAGGTTAAAGTCCAACAGGTTTATTTGGTAGCAAATGCCATTAGCTTTCGGAGCGCCGCTCCTTCGTCAGATGGAGTGGAAATCTGCTCCCAAACAGGGCACAGAGACACAAAATCAAGTTACAGAATACTGATTAGAATGCGAATCCCTACAGCCAACCAGGTCTTAAAGATACAGACAATGTGAGTGGAGAGAGGGTTAAGCACAGGTTAAAGAGATGTGTATTGTCTCCAGACAGGACAGTTAGTGAGATTTTGCAATCCCAGGCAAGTCGTGGGGGTTACAGATAGTGTGACATGAACCCAAGATCCCGGTTGAGGCCGTCCTCATGTGTGCGGAACTTGGCTACCAGTCTCTGCTCTTATGTCCCACTATCAGTAACCCCCCCCCCCCATGCCCAAACCCCCCATGCCCCTTCGCCCCCACGCCCCTTCGCCCCCACGCCCCTTCGCCCCCACGCCCCTTCGCCCCCACGCCCCTTCGCCCCCACGCCCCTTCGCCCCCACGCCCCTTCGCCCCCACGCCCCTTCGCCCCCACGCCCCTTCGCCCCCACGCCCCTTCGCCCCCACGCCCCTTCGCCCCCACGCCCCTTCGCCCCCACGCCCCTTCGCCCCCACGCCCCTTCGCCCCCACGCCCCTTCGCCCCCACGCCCCTTCGCCCCCACGCCCCTTCGCCCCCACGCCCCTTCGCCCCCACGCCCCTTCGCCCCCACGCCCCCACGCCCCTTCGCCCCCACGCCCCTTCGCCCCCACGCCCCTTCGCCCCCACGCCCCTTCGCCCCCTCGCCCCCACGCCCCTTCGCCCCCACGCCCCTTCGCCCCCACGCCCCTTCCCCCCCACGCCCCTTCCCCCCCACGCCCCTTCCCCCCCACGCCCCTTCGCCCCCACGCCCCTTCGCCCCCACGCCCCTTCGCCCCCACGCCCCCACGCCCCTTTGCCCCCACGCCCCTTCGCCCCCGTGCCCCTTCGCCCCGTGCCCCTTCGCCCCCGTGCCCCTTCGCCCCCGTGCCCCTTCGCCCCCGTGCCCCTTCGCCCCCGTGCCCCTTCGCCCCCGTGCCCCTTCGCCCCCGTGCCCCTTCGCCCCCGTGCCCCTTCGCCCCCGTGCCCCTTCGCCCCCGTGCCCCTTCGCCCCCGTGCCCCTTCGCCCCCGTGCCCCTTCGCCCCCGTGCCCCTTCGCCCCCGTGCCCCTTCGCCCCCGTGCCCCTTCGCCCCCGTGCCCCTTCGCCCCCGTGCCCCTTCGCCCCCGTGCCCCTTCGCCCCCGTGCCCCTTCGCCCCCGTGCCCCTTCGCCCCATGCCCCTTCGCCCCATGCCCCTTCGCCCCATGCCCCTTCGCCCCATGCCCCTTCGCCCCATGCCCCTTCGCCCCCATGCCCCTTCGCCCCCATGCCCCTTCGCCCCCATGCCCCTTCGCCCCCATGCCCCTTCGCCCCCATGCCCCTTCGCCCCCATGCCCCTTCGCCCCCATGCCCCTTCGCCCCCATGCCCCTTCGCCCCCATGCCCCTTCGCCCCCATGCCCCTTCGCCCCCATGCCCCTTCGCCCCCATGCCCCTTCGCCCCCATGCCCCTTCGCCCCCACGCCCCTTCGCCCCCACGCCCCTTCGCCCCCACGCCCCTTCGCCCCCACGCCCCTTCGCCCCCACGCCCCTTCGCCCCCACGCCCCTTCGCCCCCACGCCCCTTCGCCCCCACGCCCCTTCGCCCCCACGCCCCTTCGCCCCCACGCCCCTTCGCCCCCACGCCCCTTCGCCCCCATGCCCCTTCGCCCCCATGCCCCTTCGCCCCCATGCCCCTTCGCCCCATGCCCCTTCGCCCCATGCCCCTTCGCCCCCATGCCCCTTCGCCCCCATGCCCCTTCGCCCCCATGCCCCTTCGCCCCCATGCCCCTTCGCCCCCATGCCCCTTCGCCCCCATGCCCCTTCGCCCCCATGCCCCTTCGCCCCCATGCCCCTTCGCCCCCATGCCCCTTCGCCCCCATGCCCCTTCGCCCCCATGCCCCTTCGCCCCCATGCCCCTTCGCCCCCATGCCCCTTCGCCCCCATGCCCCTTCGCCCCCATGCCCCTTCGCCCCCATGCCCCTTCGCCCCCATGCCCCTTCGCCCCCATGCCCCTTCGCCCCCATGCCCCTTCGCCCCCATGCCCCTTCGCCCCCATGCCCCTTCGCCCCCATGCCCCTTCGCCCCCATGCCCCTTCGCCCCCATGCCCCTTCGCCCCCATGCCCCTTCGCCCCCATGCCCCTTCGCCCCCATGCCCCTTCGCCCCCATGCCCCTTCGCCCCCATGCCCCTTCGCCCCCATGCCCCTTCGCCCCCATGCCCCTTCGCCCCCATGCCCCTTCGCCCCCATGCCCCTTCGCCCCCATGCCCCCTCGCCCCCATGCCCCCTCGCCCCCATGCCCCCTCGCCCCCATGCCCCCTCGCCCCCTCGCCCCTCGCCCCCTCGCCCCCATGCCCCCTCGCCCCCATGCCCCCTCGCCCCCCATGCCCCCTCGCCCCCCCATGCCCCCTCGCCCCCCCATGCCCCCTCGCCCCCCCATGCCCCCTCGCCCCCCCATGCCCCCTCGCCCCCCCATGCCCCCTCGCCCCCCCATGCCCCCTCGCCCCCCCACCCTCGCCCCCCCATGCCCCCTCGCCCCCCCATGCCCCCTCGCCCCCCCATGCCCCCTCGCCCCCCCATGCCCCCTCGCCCCCCCATGCCCCCTCGCCCCCCCATGCCCCCTCGCCCCCCCATGCCCCCTCGCCCCCCCATGCCCCCTCGCCCCCCCATGCCCCCTCGCCCCCCCATGCCCCCTCGCCCCCCCATGCCCCCTCGCCCCCCCATGCCCCCTCGCCCCCCCATGCCCCCTCGCCCCCCCATGCCCCCTCGCCCCCCCATGCCCCCTCGCCCCCCCATGCCCCCTCGCCCCCCCATGCCCCCTCGCCCCCCCATGCCCCCTCGCCCCCCCATGCCCCCTCGACCCCCATGCCCCCTCGCCCCCCCATGCCCCCTCGCCCCCCCATGCCCCCTCGCCCCCCCATGCGCCCTCGCCCCCCCATGCGCCCTCGCCCCCCCATGCGCCCTCGCCCCCCCATGCGCCCTCGCCCCCCCATGCGCCCTCGCCCCCCCATGCGCCCTCGCCCCCCCACGCGCCCTCGCCCCCCCACGCGCCCTCGCCCCCCCACGCGCCCTCGCCCCCCACGCGCCCTCGCCCCCCCACGCGCCCTCGCCCCCCCACGCGCCCTCGCCCCCCCACGCGCCCTCGCCCCCCCACGCCCCTTCGCCCCCCCACGCCCCCTCGCCCCCCCACGCCCCCTCGCCCCCCCACGCCCCCTCGCCCCCCCACGCCCCCTCGCCCCCCCACGCCCCCTCGCCCCCCCACGCCCCCTCGCCCCCCCACACGCCCACGCCCCCCACTGCCCTCGCCCCCCCCCATTGCCCTCACTATAGTTCAGGAAGTCCCACCAGGGCCAAGTCGGGAGAGGGGGCGGTGATTGACAGCGGGAGGCGGGTTCATCAGCACCGGAGCGCCCAATAGGAAGGCAGCGCTGGCTGTGTACCTGCCGCCGCGCCTGATTGACAGCCGGCTAGGCCAATCAGAAGGAGGGAAGGGCTTTGATGGACAGTGGCCACGGCCAATCAATAGAGGGGGCGGTGGTAATTGTGGGAGGCGGGTTCCTCAGAGCAGGGCGGCCAATCGAAAGGCGTCGACGGCTAATTGGCAGTGTCTGTGACCAATCGGGGAACGGGACGGCTTTGATGGACGGTCGGGTCGGCCAATCAGGGAGAAGGGGTTGACAGTTAGGCGGGATGAGGGGGAGGCGGGAGCATAAGGACGGGGCAGCCAATGGGAAGCCGGCGTCGGCTGTGCACCGGCTAGGGTGAGTGATTGACGTGTGGCTGGACCAATCGGCGAGCGGGGCGGCTTTGATCGACAGGGGCCGCGGCCAATCATGGAGGGGGGCGGGATGAGGGAGGCGGGGAATCAGCGCGGGGCGGCCAATCGGCAGGAGGGGACGGCTTTGATGGACAGGGGCAGCGGCCAATCAGGGCGGGGGGGTCCGGGACGCGGGTGGAGGGAACCTCAGCCCCGGGGCGGCCAATGCAAAGGCGGCGTCGGCTGTGTACCGGCAGCGGCGGATGATTGACAGCCGCTTCGGCCAATGTGGGAGAGGACGGTCTTTGACGGACAGGAGGGCCCGGCCAACCACGGACGTGCTGATTGGGCGCTGGGGGGAGGCTGGACGACGGGGGCGGGAGTATCTGCGCGGGCGGCCAATGGGAAGGCGGCATCGGCTGTGTACTCCTCAATGGAGTGTGACTGACAGGCGGCCGGGCCAATCGGAGAGAGGGAAGGCCTTGATGGGCAGCAGGGCCGGCCAATCAAGAGGGGGCGGGGCGGTGACTGACTGAGGATGAAGGAGGCGGGAGCATCAGCGCGGGGCGACCAATGGGGAGCCGGCGTCGGCTGTGCACCGGGCAAGGGTGAATGATTGACGGGCGGATGGACCAATCAGCGACAGGGGACTGATGTGATGGACAGCCGGGGCGGCCAACCAGGGGAGGGTGACTGACAGCGGGAGGCGGGTTCATCAGCCCCAGGGCGGCCAATAGGAAGGCAATGAGGGAAGGCGGGATGAGGGCAGTCCGAGCCGCAGCGCGCGGTTTTAACAGTCGGAGCGGCCAATCAGGGAGAGGGTGGTCCAGAGAGGCGGGGAACCAGCGCGGAGCGGCCAATCGGCGGGCGGGAAGGCTTTGATGGACAGGAGGGCCGCCCAATCAGAGAGAGGAAAGGATGAGGGCGGGCTGAGCATCATGGCAGTGTCGCCAATCAGCGAGAGGAAGGGTTTTGATGGACGGCCGGAGCGGCCAATCAGCGAGAGGGTAGGGCGAGGGAGGCGGGGAGTCAGCGCGGAACGGCCAATCAGCGAGAGGAACGGCTTCTGATGGACAGTAAGAGCGGCCAATCAGGGAGAGGGAGGCGGGGAATCAGCGCGGGGCGGCCAACCGGCGAGAGGCGCGGCGTTGATGGACGGCCGGACCGGCCAATCAGCGAGAGGGCGGGACGGGGGCGGGCTGAGCATCATGGCAATGCCACCAATCAGCGAGAGGAAGGGCTTTGATGGACGGCCGGGCCGGCCAATCAGGGTCAGGTGGCGGAGGCCGGGCTGAGGCGGGCGGGAGGGAGGAGGCGGGAGCATCAGCGCGCGGGGGGGGGGGGGCCGACCAATGGGAAGGCGGCGCCGGCTGTGTACCGGCCACGGGGCGGAGTGATTGACAGGCGGGGGGGGCCAATGGGAGAGCGGGGTGGCTTTGACGGGCAGGTGGGGCGGCCAATGGGGGGCCGGGGACGCTGTTGAGGGACGGGGGCTGCAGCCAATGGCGGGGGAGAGGGGGTGGGACGATGTGTACACGGGGGGAGGCGGGGCGGGGCCGTGCACACGGAGCCGGAGCTGGTGGGTACACGGAGAGACACCACAAGCGGCTTTGGGGGGGGAGGGGGGGGGTTGTGAGGGGCGGGAAAATATTTCACATCAAATAATTTAATAACTTGTGTAATTTTTAATGGAGTTGGAAAGTTTCCCCCCCCCGGGGGCCGTGGGTATATTTTTTTTGGGGGGGGGGCTGCTCTCAGGCTCCCGTGTACCAAGTAGGCCTCAGGCCTGGCCTTCCAGAAGCTTCTGCTGAGAGAGAGGGGGCGGGGCGGGGCGGAGCCGGGGCTACAT
>NW_027593213.1:5000-36532 GCF_964213995.1 Mustelus asterias
GTAGCACAGTGGTTAGGGGCGGCACGGTAGCACAGTGGTTAAGGGCAGCACGGTAGCACAGTGGTTAGGGGCGGCACGGTAGCACAGTGGTTAGGGGCGGCACGGTAGCACAGTGGTTAGGGGCGGCACGGTAGCACAGTGGTTAGGGGCGGCACGGTAGCACAGTGGTTAGGGGCGGCACGGTAGCACAGTGGTTAGGGGCGGCACGGTAGCACAGTGGTTAGGGCGGCACGGTGGCACAGTGGTTAGGGGCGGCACGGTAGCACAGTGGTTAGGGGCGGCACGGTAGCACAGTGGTTAGGGGCGGCACGGTAGCACAGTGGTTAGGGGCGGCACGGTGGCACAGTGGTTAGGGCGGCACGGTAGCACAGTGGTTAGGGGCGGCACGGTAGCACAGTGGTTAGGGGCGGCACGGTAGCACAGTGGTTAGGGCGGCACGGTAGCACAGTGGTTAGGGGCGGCACGGTAGCACAGTGGTTAGGGGCGGCACGGTAGCACAGTGGTTAGGGGCGGCACGGTGGCACAGTGGTTAGGGGCAGCACGGTGGCACAGTGGTTAGGGGCGGCACGGTAGCACAGTGGTTAGGGGCGGCACGGTAGCACAGTGGTTAGGGGCGGCACGGTGGCACAGTGGTTAGGGGCAGCACGGTAGCACAGTGGTTAGGGGCAGCACGGTAGCACAGTGGTTAGGGGCGGCACGGTAGCACAGTGGTTAGGGGCGGCACGGTGGCACAGTGGTTAGGGGCGGCACGGTGGCACAGTGGTTAGGGGCGGCACGGTAGGCACAGTGGTTAGGGGCGGCACGGTAGCACAGTGGTTAGGGGCGGCACGGTAGCACAGTGGTTAAGGGCAGCACGGTAGCACAGTGGTTAGGGGCGGCACGGTAGCACAGTGGTTAGGGGCGGCACGGTGGCACAGTGGTTAGGGGCGGCACGGTAGCACAGTGGTTAGGGGCGGCACGGTAGCACAGTGGTTAGGGGCGGACGGTAGCACAGTGGTTAGGGGCGGCACGGTAGCACAGTGGTTAGGGGCGGCACGGTAGCACAGTGGTTAGGGCCGGCACGGTAGCACAGTGGTTAGGGGCGGCACGGTAGCACAGTGGTTAGGGCGGCACGGTGGCACAGTGGTTAGGGGCGGCACGGTAGCACAGTGGTTAGGGCGGCACGGTAGCACAGTGGTTAGGGGCGGCACGGTAGCACAGTGGTTAGGGCGGCACGGTAGCACAGTGGTTAGGGGCGGCACGGTAGCACAGTGGTTAGGGGCGGCACGGTAGCACAGTGGTTAGGGCGGCACGGTAGCACAGTGGTTAGGGGCGGCACGGTAGCACAGTGGTTAGGGGCGGCACGGTAGCACAGTGGTTAGGGGCGGCACGGTAGCACAGTGGTTAGGGGCGGCACGGTAGCACAGTGGTTAGGGGCGGCACGGTGACACAGTGGTTAGGGGCGGCACGGTAGCACAGTGGTTAGGGGCGGCACGGTAGCACAGTGGTTAGGGGCGGCACGGTAGCACAGTGGTTAGGGGCGGCACGGTAGCACAGTGGTTAGGGGCGGCACGGTGGCACAGTGGTTAGGGGCGGCACGGTAGCACAGTGGTTAGGGGCGGCACGGTAGCACAGTGGTTAGGGGCGGCACGGTGGCACAGTGGTTAGGGCGGCACGGTAGCACAGTGGTTAGGGGCGGCACGGTGGCACAGTGGTTAGGGCAGCACGGTAGCACAGTGGTTAGGGGCGGCACGGTAGCACAGTGGTTAGGGGCAGCACGGTAGCACAGTGGTTAGGGGCGGCACGGGAGCACAGTGGTTAGGGGCGGCACGGTAGCACAGTGGTTAGGGGCGGCACGGTAGCACAGTGGTTAGGGGCGGCACGGTAGCACAGTGGTTAGGGGCAGCACGGTAGCACAGTGGTTAGGGGCGGCACGGTAGCACAGTGGTTAGGGGCGGCACGGTAGCACAGTGGTTAGGGGCAGCACGGTAGCACAGTGGTTAGGGGCAGCACGGTAGCACAGTGGTTAGGGCGGCACGGTAGCACAGTGGTTAGGGGCGGCACGGTGGCACAGTGGTTAGGGCAGCACGGTAGCACAGTGGTTAGGGGCGGCACGGTAGCACAGTGGTTAGGGCAGCACGGTAGCACAGTGGTTAGGGGCGGCACGGTAGCACAGTGGTTAGGGGCGGCACGGTAGCACAGTGGTTAGGGGCGCACGGTAGCACAGTGGTTAGGGGCAGCACGGTAGCACAGTGGTTAGGGGCGGCACGGTAGCACAGTGGTTAGGGGCGGCACGGTAGCACAGTGGTTAGGGGCAGCACGGTAGCACAGTGGTTAGGGGCAGCACGGTAGCACAGTGGTTAGGGGCGGCACGGTAGCACAGTGGTTAGGGGCGGCACGGTAGCACAGTGGTTAGGGCAGCACGGTAGCACAGTGGTTAGGGGCGGCACGGTAGCACAGTGGTTAGGGCGGCACGGTAGCACAGTGGTTAGGGCGGCACGGTGGCACAGTGGTTAGGGGCAGCACGGTAGCACAGTGGTTAGGGGCAGCACGGTAGCACAGTGGTTAGGGGCAGCACGGTAGCACAGTGGTTAGGGCGGCACGGTGGCACAGTGGTTAGGGGCGGCACGGTAGCACAGTGGTTAGGGCGGCACGGTAGCACAGTGGTTAGGGGCGGCACGGTGGCACAGTGGTTAGGGCAGCACGGTAGCACAGTGGTTAGGGGCGGCACGGTAGCACAGTGGTTAGGGGCGGCACGGTAGCACAGTGGTTAGGGCAGCACGGTAGCACAGTGGTTAGGGGCGGCACGGTGGCACAGTGGTTAGGGCAGCACGGTAGCACAGTGGTTAGGGCAGCACGGTAGCACAGTGGTTAGGGGCGGCACGGTGGCACAGTAGTGGTTAGGGCGCACGGTAGCACAGTGGTTAGGGGCGGCACGGTGGCACAGTGGTTAGGGGCGCACGGTAGCACAGTGGTTAGGGGCGGCACGGTGGCACAGTGGTTAGGGCGGCACGGTAGCACAGTGGTTAGGGCGGCACGGTAGCACAGTGGTTAGGGCGGCACGGTGGCACAGTGGTTAGGGGCAGCACGGTAGCACAGTGGTTAGGGGCGGCACGGTAGCACAGTGGTTAGGGGCGGCACGGTAGCACAGTGGTTAGGGGCGGCACGGTGGCACAGTGGTTAGGGGCGGCACGGTGGCACAGTGGTTAGGGGCGGCACGGTGGCACAGTGGTTAGGGGCGGCACGGTGGCACAGTGGTTAGGGGCGGCACGGTGGCACAGTGGTTAGGGCGGCACGGTGGCACAGTGGTTAGGGGCGGCACGGTAGCACAGTGGTTAGGGGCGGCACGGTAGCACAGTGGTTAGGGCGGCACGGTGGCACAGTGGTTAGGGCAGCACGGTAGCACAGTGGTTAGGGCAGCACGGTAGCACAGTGGTTAGGGGCGGCACGGTAGCACAGTGGTTAGGGGCGGCACGGTAGCACAGTGGTTAGGGGCGGCACGGTAGCACAGTGGTTAGGGCAGCACGGTAGCACAGTGGTTAGGGCGGCACGGTGGCACAGTGGTTAGGGGCGGCACGGTAGCACAGTGGTTAGGGCGGCACGGTGGCACAGTGGTTAGGGGCGGCACGGGTAGCACAGTGGTTAGGGGCGGCACGGTAGCACAGTGGTTAGGGCGGCACGGTGGCACAGTGGTTAGGGGCGGCACGGTAGCACAGTGGTTAGGGGCGGCACGGTGGCACAGTGGTTAGGGGCGGCACGGTAGCACAGTGGTTAGGGGCGGCACGGTAGCACAGTGGTTAGGGGCGGCACGGTAGCACAGTGGTTAGGGGCGGCACGGTAGCACAGTGGTTAGGGGCGGCACGGTAGCACAGTGGTTAGGGGCGGCACGGTGGCACAGTGGTTAGGGCGGCACGGTAGCACAGTGGTTAGGGGCGGCACGGTAACACAGTGGTTAGGGGCGGCACGGTAGCACAGTGGTTAGGGGCGGCACGGTGGCACAGTGGTTAGGGGCGGCACGGTGGCACAGTGGTTAGGGGCGGCACGGTAGCACAGTGGTTAGGGGCAGCACGGTAGCACAGTGGTTAGGGGCGGCACGGTAGCACAGTGGTTAGGGGCGGCACGGTGGCACAGTGGTTGGGGGCGGCACGGTGGCACAGTGGTTAGGGGCGGCACGGTAGCACAGTGGTTAGGGGCGGCACGGTAGCACAGTGGTTAGGGGCGGCACGGTAGCACAGTGGTTAGGGGCGGCACGGTGGCACAGTGGTTGGGGGCGGCACGGTGGCACAGTGGTTAGGGGCGGCACGGTAGCACAGTGGTTAGGGGCGGCACGGTAGCACAGTGGTTAGGGGCGGCACGGTAGCACAGTGGTTAGGGGCGGCACGGTAGCACAGTGGTTAGGGCGGCACGGTAGCACAGTGGTTAGGGCGGCACGGTAGCACAGTGGTTAGGGCGGCACGGTAGCACAGTGGTTAGGGGCGGCACGGTGGCACAGTGGTTAGGGGCGGCACGGTAGCACAGTGGTTAGGGGCGGCACGGTGGCACAGTGGTTAGGGGCGGCACGGTAGCACAGTGGTTAGGGCGGCACGGTGGCACAGTGGTTAGGGGCGGCACGGTAGCACAGTGGTTAGGGGCGGCACGGTAGCACAGTGGTTAGGGGCGGCACGGTGGCACAGTGGTTAGGGGCGGCACGGTGGCACAGTGGTTAGGGGCGGCACGGTAGCACAGTGGTTAGGGGCGGCACGGTAGCACAGTGGTTAGGGGCGGCACGGTGGCACAGTGGTTAGGGGCGGCACGGTAGCACAGTGGTTAGGGGCGGCACGGTAGCACAGTGGTTAGGGGCGGCACGGTGGCACAGTGGTTAGGGGCGGCACGGTAGCACAGTGGTTAGGGGCGGCACGGTAGCACAGTGGTTAGGGGCGGCACGGTAGCACAGTGGTTAGGGGCGGCACGGTAGCACAGTGGTTAGGGGCGGCACGGTAGCACAGTGGTTAGGGGCGGCACGGTAGCACAGTGGTTAGGGGCGGCACGGTAGCACAGTGGTTAGGGCGGCACGGTGGCACAGTGGTTAGGGCAGCACGGTAGCACAGTGGTTAGGGGCAGCACGGTAGCGCAGTGGTTAGGGGCGGCACGGTAGCACAGTGGTTAGGGGCGGCACGGTAGCACAGTGGTTAGGGCGGCACGGTAGCACAGTGGTTAGGGCAGCACGGTAGCACAGTGGTTAGGGCGGCACGGTGGCACAGTGGTTAGGGGCGGCACGGTAGCACAGTGGTTAGGGCGCACAGTCACGGTGGCACAGTGGTTAGGGGCGGCACGGTAGCACAGTGGTTAGGGGCGGCACGGTAGCACAGTGGTTAGGGCGGCACGGTGGCACAGTGGTTAGGGGCGGCACGGTAGCACAGTGGTTAGGGGCGGCACGGTGGCACAGTGGTTAGGGGCGGCACGGTAGCACAGTGGTTAGGGGCGGCACGGTAGCACAGTGGTTAGGGGCGGCACGGTAGCACAGTGGTTAGGGGCGGCACGGTAGCACAGTGGTTAGGGGCGGCACGGTAGCACAGTGGTTAGGGGCGGCACGGTGGCACAGTGGTTAGGGCGGCACGGTAGCACAGTGGTTAGGGGCGGCACGGTAACACAGTGGTTAGGGGCGGCACGGTAGCACAGTGGTTAGGGGCGGCACGGTGGCACAGTGGTTAGGGGCGGCACGGTGGCACAGTGGTTAGGGGCGGCACGGTAGCACAGTGGTTAGGGGCAGCACGGTAGCACAGTGGTTAGGGGCGGCACGGTAGCACAGTGGTTAGGGGCGGCACGGTGGCACAGTGGTTGGGGGCGGCACGGTGGCACAGTGGTTAGGGGCGGCACGGTAGCACAGTGGTTAGGGGCGGCACGGTAGCACAGTGGTTAGGGGCGGCACGGTAGCACAGTGGTTAGGGGCGGCACGGTGGCACAGTGGTTGGGGGCGGCACGGTGGCACAGTGGTTAGGGGCGGCACGGTAGCACAGTGGTTAGGGGCGGCACGGTGGCACAGTGGTTAGGGGCGGCACGGTAGCACAGTGGTTAGGGGCGGCACGGTAGCACAGTGGTTAGGGGCGGCACGGTAGCACAGTGGTTAGGGCGGCACGGTAGCACAGTGGTTAGGGCGGCACGGTAGCACAGTGGTTAGGGCGGCACGGTAGCACAGTGGTTAGGGGCGGCACGGTAGCACAGTGGTTAGGGGCGGCACGGTGGCACAGTGGTTAGGGGCGGCACGGTAGCACAGTGGTTAGGGGCGGCACGGTGGCACAGTGGTTAGGGGCGGCACGGTAGCACAGTGGTTAGGGCGGCACGGTGGCACAGTGGTTAGGGGCGGCACGGTAGCACAGTGGTTAGGGGCGGCACGGTAGCACAGTGGTTAGGGGCGGCACGGTGGCACAGTGGTTAGGGGCGGCACGGTGGCACAGTGGTTAGGGGCGGCACGGTAGCACAGTGGTTAGGGGCGGCACGGTAGCACAGTGGTTAGGGGCGGCACGGTGGCACAGTGGTTAGGGGCGGCACGGTAGCACAGTGGTTAGGGGCGGCACGGTAGCACAGTGGTTAGGGGCGGCACGGTAGCACAGTGGTTAGGGGCGGCACGGTAGCACAGTGGTTAGGGGCGGCACGGTAGCACAGTGGTTAGGGGCGGCACGGTAGCACAGTGGTTAGGGGCGGCACGGTAGCACAGTGGTTAGGGCGGCACGGTAGCACAGTGGTTAGGGGCGGCACGGTAGCACAGTGGTTAAGGGCAGCACGGTAGCACAGTGGTTAGGGGCGGCACGGTAGCACAGTGGTTAGGGGCGGCACGGTGGCACAGTGGTTAGGGGCAGCACGGTGGCACAGTGGTTAGGGGCGGCACGGTGGCACAGTGGTTAGGGGCGGCACGGTAGCACAGTGGTTAGGGGCGGCACGGTGGCACAGTGGTTAGGGGCGGCACGGTAGCACAGTGGTTAGGGGCGGCACGGTGGCACAGTGGTTAGGGGCGGCACGGTAGCACAGTGGTTAGGGGCGGCACGGTAGCACAGTGGTTAGGGGCGGCACGGTAGCACAGTGGTTAGGGGCGGCACGGTAGCACAGTGGTTAGGGGCGGCACGGTAGCACAGTGGTTAGGGGCGGCACGGTAACACAGTGGTTAGGGGCGGCACGGTAGCACAGTGGTTAGGGGCGGCACGGTAGCACAGTGGTTAGGGGCGGCACGGTGGCACAGTGGTTAGGGGCGGCACGGTAGCACAGTGGTTAGGGGCGGCACGGTAGCACAGTGGTTAGGGGCGGCACGGTGGCACAGTGGTTAGGGCGGCACGGTAGCACAGTGGTTAGGGGCGGCACGGTGACACAGTGGTTAGGGCGGCACGGTAGCACAGTGGTTAGGGCAGCACGGTAGCACAGTGGTTAGGGCAGCACGGTAGCACAGTGGTTAGGGGCGGCACGGTGGCACAGTGGTTAGGGCAGCACGGTAGCACAGTGGTTAGGGGCGGCACGGTAGCACAGTGGTTAGGGCAGCACGGTAGCACAGTGGTTAGGGCAGCACGGTAGCACAGTGGTTAGGGGCGGCACGGTAGCACAGTGGTTAGGGGCGGCACGGTGGCACAGTGGTTAGGGCAGCACGGTAGCACAGTGGTTAGGGGCGGCACGGTAGCACAGTGGTTAGGGGCGGCACGGTGGCACAGTGGTTAGGGCGGCACGGTGGCACAGTGGTTAGGGGCGGCACGGTAGCACAGTGGTTAGGGGCGGCACGGTAGCACAGTGGTTAGGGGCGGCACGGTAGCACAGTGGTTAGGGGCGGCACGGTAGCACAGTGGTTAGGGCGGCACGGTGGCACAGTGGTTAGGGCGGCACGGTAGCACAGTGGTTAGGGGCGGCACGGTAGCACAGTGGTTAGGGGCGGCACGGTAGCACAGTGGTTAGGGGCGGCACGGTAGCACAGTGGTTAGGGGCGGCACGGTAGCACAGTGGTTAGGGGCGGCACGGTAGCACAGTGGTTAGGGGCGGCACGGTAGCACAGTGGTTAGGGGCGGCACGGTAGCACAGTGGTTAGGGGCGGCACGGTAGCACAGTGGTTAGGGGCGGCACGGTAGCACAGTGGTTAGGGGCGGCACGGTAGCACAGTGGTTAGGGGCGGCACGGTGGCACAGTGGTTAGGGGCAGCACGGTAGCACAGTGGTTAGGGGCGGCACGGTAGCACAGTGGTTAGGGGCGGCACGGTAGCACAGTGGTTAGGGGCGGCACGGTAGCACAGTGGTTAGGGGCAGCACGGTAGCACAGTGGTTAGGGCAGCACGGTAGCACAGTGGTTAGGGCAGCACGGTGGCACAGTGGTTAGGGGCGGCACGGTAGCACAGTGGTTAGGGCAGCACGGTAGCACAGTGGTTAGGGGCGGCACGGTGGCACAGTGGTTAGGGGCGGCACGGTAGCACAGTGGTTAGGGGCGGCACGGTGGCACAGTGGTTAGGGGCGGCACGGTGGCACAGTGGTTAGGGGCGGCACGGTAGCACAGTGGTTAGGGGCGGCACGGTAGCACAGTGGTTAGGGGCGGCACGGTAGCACAGTGGTTAGGGGCGGCACGGTAGCACAGTGGTTAGGGGCGGCACGGTAGCACAGTGGTTAGGGCGGCACGGTAGCACAGTGGTTAGGGGCGGCACGGTAGCACAGTGGTTAGGGGCGGCACGGTAGCACAGTGGTTAGGGGCGGCACGGTAGCACAGTGGTTAGGGGCGGCACGGTAGCACAGTGGTTAGGGGCGGCACGGTAGCACAGTGGTTAGGGGCGGCACGGTAGCACAGTGGTTAGGGGCGGCACGGTAGCACAGTGGTTAGGGCGGCACGGTAGCACAGTGGTTAGGGGCGGCACGGTAGCACAGTGGTTAGGGGCGGCACGGTAGCACAGTGGTTAGGGGCGGCACGGTAGCACAGTGGTTAGGGGCGGCACGGTAGCACAGTGGTTAGGGGCGGCACGGTAGCACAGTGGTTAGGGCGGCACGGTAGCACAGTGGTTAGGGCGGCACGGTAGCACAGTGGTTAGGGCGGCACGGTAGCACAGTGGTTAGGGCGGCACGGTGGCACAGTGGTTAGGGGCGGCACGGTAGCACAGTGGTTAGGGGCGGCACGGTAGCACAGTGGTTAGGGGCGGCACGGTAGCACAGTGGTTAGGGGCGGCACGGTAGCACAGTGGTTAGGGGCGGCACGGTAGCACAGTGGTTAGGGCGGCACGGTAGCACAGTGGTTAGGGCGGCACGGTGGCACAGTGGTTAGGGGCGGCACGGTAGCACAGTGGTTAGGGACGGCACGGTAGCACAGTGGTTAGGGGCGGCACGGTAGCACAGTGGTTAGGGGCGGCACGGTGGCACAGTGGTTAGGGCAGCGCGGTGGCACAGTGGTTAGGGCGGCACGGTAGCACAGTGGTTAGGGGCGGCACGGTGGCACAGTGGTTAGGGGCAGCACGGTGGCACAGTGGTTAGGGGCGGCACGGTAGCACAGTGGTTAGGGGCGGCACGGTAGCACAGTGGTTAGGGGCGGCACGGTGGCACAGTGGTTAGGGGCAGCACGGTGGCACAGTGGTTAGGGGCGGCACGGTGGCACAGTGGTTAGGGGCAGCACGGTGGCACAGTGGTTAGGGGCGGCACGGTGGCACAGTGGTTAGGGGCAGCACGGTGGCACAGTGGTTAGGGGCAGCACGGTAGCACAGTGGTTAGGGGCGGCACGGTAGCACAGTGGTTAGGGGCGGCACGGTAGCACAGTGGTTAGGGGCGGCACGGTAGCACAGTGGTTAGGGGCGGCACGGTAGCACAGTGGTTAGGGGCGGCACGGTAGCACAGTGGTTAGGGGCGGCACGGTGGCACAGTGGATAGGGGCGGCACGGTAGCACAGTGGTTAGGGGCGGCACGGTAGCACAGTGGTTAGGGGCGGCACGGTGGCACAGTGGTTAGGGGCGGCACGGTAGCACAGTGGTTAGGGGCGGCACGGTGGCACAGTGGTTAGGGGCGGCACGGTGGCACAGTGGTTAGGGGCGGCACGGTAGCACAGTGGTTAGGGGCGGCACGGTAGCACAGTGGTTAGGGCGGCACGGTAGCACAGTGGTTAGGGGCGGCACGGTAGCACAGTGGTTAGGGGCGGCACGGTAGCACAGTGGTTAGGGGCGGCACGGTGGCACAGTGGTTAGGGGCGGCACGGTAGCACAGTGGTTAGGGGCGGCACGGTAGCACAGTGGTTAGGGGCGGCACGGTAGCACAGTGGTTAGGGGCGGCACGGTGGCACAGTGGTTAGGGGCGGCACGGTAGCACAGTGGTTAGGGGCGGCACGGTAGCACAGTGGTTAGGGGCGGCACGGTAGCACAGTGGTTAGGGGCGGCACGGTGGCACAGTGGTTAGGGGCAGCACGGTGGCACAGTGGTTAGGGGCAGCACGGTAGCACAGTGGTTAGGGGCGGCACGGTAGCACAGTGGTTAGGGCGGCACGGTGGCACAGTGGTTAGGGGCGGCACGGTAGCACAGTGGTTAGGGGCGGCACGGTAGCACAGTGGTTAGGGGCGGCACGGTAGCACAGTGGTTAGGGGCGGCACGGTGGCACAGTGGTTAGGGGCGGCACGGTAGCACAGTGGTTAGGGGCGGCACGGTAGCACAGTGGTTTGGGCGGCACGGTAGCACAGTGGTTAGGGGCGGCACGGTGGCACAGTGGTTAGGGGCGGCACGGTGGCACAGTGGTTAGGGGCGGCACGGTAGCACAGTGGTTAGGGGCGGCACGGTGGCACAGTGGTTAGGGGCGGCACGGTAGCACAGTGGTTAGGGCGGCACGGTGGCACAGTGGTTAGGGGCGGCACGGTGGCACAGTGGTTAGGGGCGGCACGGTAGCACAGTGGTTAGGGCGGCACGGTAGCACAGTGGTTAGGGGCGGCACGGTGGCACAGTGGGTTAGGGGCGGCACGGTAGCACAGTGGTTAGGGCGGCACGGTAGCACAGTGGTTAGGGGCGGCACGGTGGCACAGTGGTTAGGGGCGGCACGGTAGCACAGTGGGTTAGCACTGCTGCTTCACAGCTCCAGGGACCTGGGTTCGATTCCCGGCTTGGGTCACTGTCTGTGTGGAGTTTGCACATTCTCCTCATGTCTGCGTGGGTTTCCTCCGGGTGCTCCGGTTTCCTCCACAGTCCAAAGATGTGCAGGTTAGGTTGATTGGCCATGTTAAAAAAATTGCCCCTTAGTGTCCTGAGATGCGTAGGTTAGAGGGATTAGTGGGTAAAATATGTAGGGGTGTGGGAGTAGGGTCTGGGTGGGATTGTGGTCGGTGCAGACTCGATGGGCCGAATGGCCTCTTTCTGTACTGTAGGGTTTCTATGATTCTATGATTCTATGATGCCACGTAAGCATACTGAGGGTTGGCGTGGAGGAGATGGACCTGTTCAACCAAAGGGTCGGACTTGCGGGCCCTAACATGCCGCCGCAGGAGGACAGGTCCTGAGTACGTCAACCAAGACAGCAGTGAGGTCCCAGAGGAAGACTTCCTAGGGAAGGTAAACATCCGCTCATGTGGGGTAGCGTTGGTTGCCGTACACAGGAGTGAGCGTATGGAGTGGAGCGCATCAGGGAGTACCTCTTGCCAACGGGAGACTGGAAGACCTTTAGACCTCAACGCCAGTAAGACAGCCTTCCAGACTGTAGCATTCTCTCGTTCAACCTGTCTGTTACCCCTTGGGTTGTAGCTCGTGGTTCGACTAGAGGCAATCCCATATGAGGGCAGGTATTGCCTCAAGTCGTCGCTCATGAACGACGAGCCCCTGTCGCTGTGGATATAACAGGGGTAACCGAACAGGGTGAAAAGATCACCTTGATAACCGTGGCAGCGGTCATATCAGAACAGGGAATGACAAAGGGGAATCGTGAGTACTCATCAACCACATTGAGGAAGTACACATTCCGATCTGTCGAGGGAAGGGGGCCCTTAAAGTCCACACTCAGTCTTTCGAAGGAACGAGTGGCCTTAATGAGGTGTGCCCTGTCAGGTCGGTAGAAGTGCGGTTTGCATTCCGCGCATACCCGGCAGCTTCTGGTTATGGACCTGACATCCTCCACCGAGTAGGGTAGATTCCGGGCTTTTATGAAGTGGTAGAGCCGAGTGACCCCCGGATGGCAGAGGTCATTGTGGAGAGCCTGCAATCGATTCTCCTGCATACTAGCGCATGTTCCACGCGACAGGGCATCCGAGGGCTCGTTGAGCTTCCCTGGACGGTACATGATATCATAATTGTAGGTGGAGAGTTCGATTCTCCACCTCAAGATTTTATCATTCTTGATCTTACCCCGTAACGTGTTGTTGAACATGAACGCCACGGACCGCTGGTCCGTGAGCAGAGTGAACCGTTTTCCCGCCAAGTAATGGCGCCAATGCCGAACGGCCTCCACAATGGCCTGGGCCTCTTTTTCCACCGCAGAATGTCGAATTTCAGGGCCTTGGAGGGTGCGAGAGAAAAAGGCGACAGGCCTGCCCGCCTGGTTAAGTGTGGCGGCCAGGGCGAAATCAGATGCATCACTCTCCACCTGGAAGGGGATGGACTCATCGATAGCGTGCATCGTGGCTTTCGCGATGTCGGCTTTTATTCTTGCAAAGGCTAAGCGAGCCTCTGGTGCTAGGGGAAAAGAGGTAGACTTGATGAGCGGACGGGCTTTGTCCGCGTAATTGGGAACCCACTGTGCATAGTATGAGAAGAAGCCTAAACATCTTCTCAGTGCTTTGATGCTAGTGGGCAGGGGGAGTTCGAGGAGGGGACGCATACGGTCTGGATCAGGGCCAAGGACCCCGTTTTCCACCACGTATCCGAGGATAGCTAGGCGGCGCGTGCGAAATACACACTTCTCCCTGTTGTAGGTCAGATTCAGGCGAGATGCAGTGCGTAAGAATCTAAGAAGGTTGGCATCATGGTCCTGCTGGTCGTGGCCACAGATGGTGACGTTATCCAGGTACGGGAAGGTAGCCCGCAGCCCGTTGTGGTCCACCATTCGGTCCATAGCACGCTGGAAGACCGAGACCCCATTTGTGACACCAAAAGGAACCCTTAAAAAATGGTACAGGCGACCATCCGCCTCAAAGGCCGTGTATTGTCGGTCCTCTGGGCGAATGGGGAGTTGGTGGTAGGCAGACTTGAGGTCTATGGTGAAGAACACCCGGTACTGCGCAATCTGGTTGACCATGTCAGATATGCGCGGGAGGGGATACGCATCCAGCTGCGTGTATCTGTTAATGGTCTGACTATAGTCTATGACCATCCGGGGTTTGTTCCCATTCTTAACCACCACGACTTGCGCTCTCCATGGACTAGCGCTAGGTTGGATGATCCCTTCCTTGAGGAGCCGCTGAACTTCAGATCGAATGAAGATCCGATCATCAGCGCTGTAACGCCTGCTTTTTGTTGCGATGGGCTTGCAGCCTGGCACGAGATTCTGGAATAGGGAGGGTGTGGTAATCCTAAGCGTTGAGATACTACATGTGGAGCGCGTTGGGCAATTTAGAGGCTGCGGGTCTCCCACTGAAAGTGGAGGGAGTGGCCCATCGTACTGCAGGGTTACACTCTTCAAGTGGACCATTAAATCTAGTCCTAGGAGTATCGGCGGGCAAAGGTGCGGTAACACAAGGAGCCTGAAGTTCTCGTAAACCGTGCCCTGCACCGTCAGATTGACCACGCAGCTCCCTAGCACGGTGACAGACCGGGACCTTGACGCCATCGAAATTGTCTGCTTGACAGTCCGAATCTGGAGACCACACCGCTTCACGGTGTCCGGGTGAATGAAGCTCTCCGTGCTCCCGCTGTCAAACAAACAATAAATCTGGCGTCTGTTTACCTGTATGTCCATCATGGACTTGTCGAGTCTGTGAGGCTTGGCCTGGTCCAGGATGATCGACGCCACCGTTGGTTCGTGGGTGCAACTGCAGGCAGCTGAGATGGTTGATGATGACCCCTGCTGGTCATTCGCGGTCGGTGCCGACCAAGATGGCTGCCCCCATAGGTCGCACGTGGACAATGGCGCCAAAACCTGCGGCACCTGCAGGTCGCACGTGTCTTGCGACTCCGTCGTTCGGAATGGCGACGTCCTGGAATCGCACGTGGCAGAAGACCTTGAAGACGCAGAAGACAAGGAGGCCGGCTCCGGGGAGTCACACGCCGCATTGCTGTTCTTGGATGGAGGTTTGGTCCGGCATACTTTGGAATAGTGCCCCTTCTTGCCGCAGGCGGAGCACAACACCGCTTTAGCTGGACATCGCTGCCGAGGGTGTTTCACCCCCCCACAGAAGTAACACCGCGGGCCACCTGGAGCTGCTGCCGTCGTCAGGTCCGAGGCTGGGAACACAATCGCGCAGTTTATCGGTCCCGCTGAATGAAGTGGGGTCTGAGACTGCCCCTGCCACACTGTCTCCACGCGGTCGTCGGGGTACATCGCCAGACTTTTGGAGGCCGTTTCTAGAGCGTCAGCTAACTCTATGGTTTTAGTGAGATCGAGGTTACCTTGCTCCAACAGCCGAAGGCGGATGTACGACGAGCCGATTCCCGCCACGAACGCATCTCGAACTAGGTCACTCATGTACTGGTCTGCCGACACTGCCTTGCAGTTGCAGGCTCTGGCTAGCTGTTGAAGCTCGCACGCGTACTGTTCCGTCGTTTCGCCGGGCTGCCGCCGTCGAGTGGCTAGAAGGTATCGAGCATGGATCTCATTCGGCGGTTTGTTGTATCGCTTCTTGAGAAGCTCGAGGGCCCCTTTGTAGTCGGTGGCCCCACGGATCGCTAAGTATACAGCGTCGCTTACCCTCGGTGGAGGACCCGGAGTCTGTCGGCGTCGTCGGTGACCGCTGTGGAGGCGTCGAGGTAATCCTGGAAACACTTCAACCAGTGGTCGAAAGTGTTCGACGCTCCCGCCGCACGTGGGTCCAACGTAAGCCGTTCGGGTTTAAGCATTTGCTCCATGTTTTCTTTTGGTTTTTTTTCAAAAAAAAGAATTTACTTGTTGGCAATAAAATTGATGCGCGATAAATCACCGGGAGGCAGGATGTACCCGGGAAATAACGGCTTTTATTGCCAACAATAACAGAGCTACTATATACAGTATACGATCCCAGTCTAAAGGGTCACCAGGCAGAGCAGTGACCTTTATACCTCTCCCAGGGGGCGGAGCCAACTGGGGTGTACCATAACAACTATATTAACAGGTAGAACAGCCCAACCCTAACCCCAACAGTAACATATCTACAGACTCATAGTACTGGCCAGACACTGGCTCAGCACTACCTGGTGGGAACCAACAGTGGTTCACCACAGTCTCTCTCTCTCTCTCTGCCTCTCTGTATCTCTGTCTCTCTCTCTCTCTGTCTCTCTCTGTCTGTCTGTCTCTCTCTGTCTGTCTGTCTCTCTGTCTCCGTCTCTCTCTCTCTCTGTCTCTCTCTGTCTCTCTCTATCTCTGTCTCTCTCTCGCCCTCATTCTCTCTCTCCCTCTCTGTCTCTCTCTCTGTCTCTCTGTCTCTCTCTGTCTCCGTCTCTCTCTGTCTCTCTCTCTCTCTCTCTCTCTGTCTCTCTCTGTCTCTCTCTCTGTCTCTCTCTGTCTCTCTGTCTCTCTCTCTCTCTCTGTCTCTCTCTGTCTCTCTCTCTCTGTCTCTCTCTCTCTCTGTCTCCCTCTCTGTCTCTCTCTCTCTGTCTCTCTCTATCTCTCTCTCTCTCTCTGTCTCTCGCCCTCTGTGTCTCTCTCCCTCTCTATCTCTCTCTCTCTCTGTCTGTCTGTCTCTGTCTCTCTCTCTCTCTGTCTGTCTCTCTCTGCCTCTCTCTGTCTCCATCTCTCTCTCTCCCACTCTCTCTGTCCCTCTATCTCTGTCCCTCTATCTCTCTCTGTCTCTATCTCTCTCTCTCTCTTTCTCTCTATCTCTCTCTCTCTCTCTTTCTCTCTATCTCTCTCCCTCTCTTTCTCTCTCTACCTCTCTCTCTGTCTCTCTCCCTCTCTGTCTCTCTCTCTCTCTCTCTGTCTCTTTCTCTCTCTGTCTCTCTCCCTCTGTCTGTGTCTCTCTATCTCTCTCTCTGTCTCTCTCTCTCTCTGTCTCTCTCTGTCTCTGTCTCTCTCTCTCTCTCTGTCTCTCATTGTCTCTCTTTTTGACTCTCTCTCTCTCTGCCTCTCTCGCTCTGTCTCTCCCTGTCCCTCTCTCCCTGTCTCTCTCTCTCTCTCTCTCTCTGTCTCTCCCTCTCCCTCTCTCATTGTCTCTCTTTTTGTCTCTCTCTCTCTCTGCCTCTCTCGCTCTGTCTTTCCCTCTCCCTCTCTCCCTGTCTCTCCCTCGCTCCCTGTCACTCTCTCTCTGTCTCTCTCTCTCTGTCTCTCTCCCTGTCTCTCTCCCTGTCTCCCTGTCTCTGACTCTCTGTGTCCCTCTCCCTCTCTCTGTCCCTCTGATATCCCCTCACTGCGGTTGCTCTGTGTGATACGGTGACCGTTCCCTCATTCTCCATCCCGACTCTCATTCCCCCTGTTTCTGACAGAATTGGCAGCCACTTTCCTCCCAGTGTCTGGTGGCGAAAAAGGCCTTTGATGAGCGTCGAGTCAATGAGATCTACAAGCTGATTCTTCAACGCGACCCACAGGATCTGACGGAGCAGGAGTGGAAGGTCGAGAAGGAGACCATCTTGGCTCGGATCAGTCAACTGAACACAGGCTTGCCAATAGAGAGAGAAGATCCATCACACCTTCCACCACACTTAGCGTCACTGTGTATCTAACCCCGTGCTGTACCTGTCCTGGGAGTGTTTGATGGGTACAGTGTAGAGGGAGCTTTACTCTGTATCTAACCCCGTGCTGTACCTGTCCTGGGAGTGTTTGATGGGGGACAGTGTAGAGGGAGCTTTACTCTGTATCTAACCCCGTGCTGTACCTGTCCTGTGAGTGTTTGATAGGGGGACAGTGTAGAGGGAGCTTTACTCTGTATCTAACCCCGTGCTGTACCTGTCCTGGGAGTGTTTGATGGGGACAGTGTCGAGGGAGCTTTACTCTGTATCTAACCCCGTGCTGTACCTGTCCTGGGAGTGTTTGATGGGGACAGTTTAGAGGGAGCTTTACTCTGTATCTAACCCCGTGCTGTACCTGTCCTGGGAGTGTTTGATGGGGACAGTGTAGAGGGAGCTTTACTCTGTATCTAACCCCGTGCTGTACCTGTCCTGGGAGTGTTTGATGGGGACAGTGTAGAGGGAGCTTTACTCTGTATCTAACCCCGTGCTGTACCTGTCCTGGGAGTGTTTGATGGGGACAGTGTAGAGGGAGCTTTACTCTGTATCTAACCCCGTGCTGGACCTTTTGAAACATTCGCACATTTCACTCCCTTGCTCTTTTTTCATTTATTATCTCCTGTATTATTACTTCCTGGGATGTTTGGGGTGTTTTGTCTTCGAATCGTTCTCTGTTGTTAAGGTTTATCAAAATATTGAAACATAAAACTATTACAGTCGAGTAATTCACTGAAATTTTCATTCTGTGTGAGTGTGTGTGTTCGCAACAACCTGTCCTGGTCCCCCCCACGCCGACACTATAGTTAAGAAAGCCCCACCAACGCCTCTACTTCCTCAGAAGACTAAGGAAATTTGGCATGTCAGCTACGACTCTCACCAACTTTTACAGATGCCCCAGAGAAAGCATTCTTTCTGGTTGTATCACAGCTTGGTCTGGGGCTCCTGCTCTGCCCAAGACCGCAAGGAACTACAAAAGGGTCGTGAATGTAGCCCAATTCATCACGCAAACCAGCCTCCCATCCATTGACTCTGTCGACACTTCCCGCTGCCTCGGGGAAAAGCAGCCAGCATAATTAAGGACCCCACGCACCCCGGACATACTCTCTCCCACCTTCTTCCGTTGGGAAAAGGATACAAAAGTCTGAGGTCACGTACCAACCGACTCAGGAACAGCTTCTTCCCTGCTGCTGTCAGACTTTTGAATGGACCTACCTCAACTACTTTCTGTGGGAGTGAATTCCACACATCCGCCACTCTCTGGGTGAAGAAATGTCTCCTCATCTCAGTCCTAAATGGTTTTCCTCAAACTATGACCCCGAGTTCCAGACTCCCCTCACCATTGGGAACCTTCTTTCTAAATCTACCCTGTCTAACCCTGTTAGAATTTTATAAGTTTCTATCAGATCCCCTCTCACTCTTCCAAACTCCAGTGAATATCCCACACATTAAGTTGATCTTTCTCTACACCCTGGCTATGAGTGTAACACTGCATTAGAAACATAGAAAAACTACAGCACAAAACAGGCCCTTCGGCCCCACAAGTTGTGCCGAACATATCCCGACCTTCTAGGCCTACCTATAACTCTCCATCCTATTAAGTCCCATGTACTCATCCAGGAGTCTCTTAAAAGACCCTATTGAGTTTGCCTCCACCACCACTGACGGCAGCCGATTCCACTCGCCCACCACCCTCTGTGTGAAAAACTTCCCCCTAACATTTCCCCTGTACCTACCCCCCCCAGCACCTTAAACCTGTGTCCTCTCATAGCAGCCATTTCCACCCTGGGAAAAAGCCTCTGAGAGTCCACCCGATCTATGCCTCTCAACATCTTATATACCTCTATTAGGTTTCCTCTCATCCTACGTCTCTCCAAGGAGAAAAGACCGAGCTCCCTCAGCCTATCCTCATAAGGCATGCCACTCAATCCAGGCAACATCCTTGTAAATCTTCTCTGCACCCTTTCAATCATTTCCACATCCTTCCTGTAATGAGGCGACCAAAACTGAGCACAGTACTCCAAGTGGGGTCTGACGAGGGTCTTATATAGCTGCATCATTATCCCCGGACTCCTAAACTCAATCCCTCGATTGATAAAGGCCAGCACACCATACGCCTTCTTAACCACCTCCTCCACCTGCGGGGCCGATTTCAGAGTCCTAGGGACCCGGACCCCAAGGTCCTTCTGATCCTCTATAGTACAAAGAGTCTTTCCCTTCATATTGTACTCATTCTGCACGCTCTCCTTTCCTTCTCTATGAACGGTATGCTTATATAGCGCACAAGAAACAATACTTTTCACTGTATGTTAATACATCTGACAATAATAAATCAAATCAGAGCAAAGTCATAGAGCCAGAGAGATATACAGCATAGAAACAAGCCCTTCAGCCCAACTTGCCCATACCAACCAGGTTGCCTGAACTGAACTAGTCCTATTTGCCTTTGTTTAGCCATGTCCCTCTAAACCTTACTTAAAACTCACCTCAAACCTCATGGCCAGGGCCTCGGCTCCTCCGTCTGGGACTGGATCCTGAACTTCCTCACCCACAGACCACAGTCAGTAAGGATAGGCAACAACACCTCCTCCACGATCATCCTCAACACCGGTGCCCCACAAGGCTGTGTTCTCAGCCCCCGACTATACTCCTTATACACCTCTGACTGTGCGGCCAAATTCCTCTCCAACTCGATTGTCAAGTTCGCCGACGACACCACCGTAAGGGCAGCATGGTGGCACAGTGGTTAGCGCCGCTGCCTCACAGCGCCAGGGACCCAGGTTCGATTCCCGGCTTGGGTCTGTGCGGAATCTGCACATTCTCCCCGTGTCTGCGTGGGTTTCCTCCGGGTGCTCCGGTTTCCTCCCACAGTCCAAAAGACGTGCTGGTTAGGGTGCATTGGCTGTGCTACATTCTCCCTCAGTGTAACCCGAACAGGCGCCGGAGTGTGGCGACCAGGGGATTTTCACAGTAACTTCATTGCAGTGTTAATGTAAACTGACTTGTGACATTAACAAATAAACTGAAACTCAAAAATAAACTTAAAACTTAGTGGGTTAGATCTCAAACAATGACGAGACAGAGACAGGAATGAGATAGAGAATCTGGTGAACTGGTGCAGCAACAATAATCTCTCCCTCAATGTCAACAGAACAAAAGATACAAAAGTCTGAGGTCACGTACCGACCGACTCAAGAACAGCTTCTTCCCTGCTGCTGTCAGACTTTTGAATGGACCGACCTCGCACTAAGTTGATCTTTCTCTACACCCTAGCTATAACTGTAACACTACATTCTGCACTCTCTCCTTTCCTTCTCTATGAACGCTATGCTTTG
Source organism: Mustelus asterias (assembly GCF_964213995.1). Classification (NCBI taxonomy): domain Eukaryota; kingdom Metazoa; phylum Chordata; class Chondrichthyes; order Carcharhiniformes; family Triakidae; genus Mustelus; species Mustelus asterias. Next base: position 25,044 of record NW_027593213.1, read on the forward strand.
TCTGTATAGCGCGCAAGAAACAATACTTTTCACTGTCCACCAATGCATGTGATAATAATAAATCAAATCAAATCAAATCTTTAGACACTAAGGGACAATTTAGCATGGCCAATCCACCTAACCTACACATCATTTGACAGTAAGGGGCAATTTAGCATGGCCAATCCACCTAACCTGCACATCTTTGGACGCTAAGGGAAAATTTAGCATGGCCAATCCACCTAACCTACACATCATTTGACAGTAAGGGGCAATTTAGCATGGCTAATCATAGAGTCAGAGAGGTTTACAACATGGAAACAGGCCCTTCGGCCCAACTTGTCCATGCCGTTCCTTTTTTTCAAAAACCCCTCAACTAATCCCAATTGCCTGCATTCGGCCCATATCCCTCTGTACCCATCTTACCCATGTAACTGTCTAAATGCGTTTTAAAAGACAAAATTGTACCCGCCTCTACTACTACCTCTGGCAGCTCGTTCCAGACACTCACCACCCTCTGTGTGAAAAAATTGCCCTTTTGGACACTTCTGTATCTCTCCCCTCTCACCTTAAACCTCTAGTTTTATTCTCCCCTACCTTTGGGAAAAGATGTTGACTATCTAGCTGATCTGTGCCCCTCATTATTTTATAGACCTCTATAAGATCACCCCTCAGCCTCCTACGCTCCAGAGAAAAAAGTCCCAGTCTATCCAGTCTCTCCTTATAACTCAATCCATCAAGTCCCGGTAGCATCCTAGTAAATCTTTTCTGCATTCTTTCCAGTTTAATAATATCCTTTCTATAATAGGGTGATAGAACTGTACACGGTATTCCAAGTGTGGCCTTACCAATGTCTTGTACAACTTTAACAAGACGTCCCAACTCCTGTATTCAATGTTCTGACCAATGAAACCAAGCATGCCGAATGCCTTCTTCACCACTCTGTCCACCTGTGACTCCACATTCAAGGAGCTATGAACCTGTACCCCTAGATCTCTTTGTTCTGTCACTCTCCCCAACGCCCTACCATTAACTGAGTAAGTCCTGCCCTGGTTCAATCTACCAAAATGCATCACCTCGCATTTATCTAAATTAAACTCCATTTGCCATTCGTCAGCCCACTGGCCCAATTGATCAAGATCCCATTGCAATCGGAGATAACCTTTCTCACTGTCCCCTATGCCACCAATCTTGGTGTCATCTGCAAACTTACTAACCATGCCTCCTGTATTCTCATCCAAATCATTAATATAAATGACAAATAACAGTGGACCCAGCACTGATCCCTGAGGCACACCGCTGGTCACAGGCCTCCAGTTTGAAAAACAACTCTCTACAACCACCCTCTGGCTTCTGTCAAGAAGCCAATTTTGTGTCTATTTAGATACCTCACCCTGGATCCCGTGAGATTTAACTTCATGCAACAACCTACCATGCGGTACCTTGTCAAAGGCCTTGCTAAAGTCCATGTGGACAACATCAACTGCACTGCCCTCATCTACCTTCTTGGTTACCCCTTCAAAAAACTCAGTCAAATTTGTGAGACATGATTTTCCACTCACAAAGCCATACTGACTGTCCCTGATCAGTCCTTGCGTCTCTAAATGTCTGTAGATCCTGTCTCTCAAAATACATTCCAACAATTTACCCACCACAGATGTGAGGCTCACATCCATCTGACCTACACATCTTTGGACACTAAGGGGCAATTTAGCACGGCCAATCCACCCTAACCAGCACGTCTTTCGGACTGTGGGAGGAAACCGGAGCACCCGGTGGAAACCCACGCAGACACAGAGAGACTCCGCACAGACAGTGACCCGAGCCGGGAATCGAACCCGGGCCCCTGGCCCTATGAGGGAGCAGTGCTAACCCACTGTGCTACCGTGCCGCCCTGTAGATTAGCTGTTCCCCCTGGCTGGTGAGACAGGACCCGGGGGAGGGGGCGGGAAACACAGCGCCTCGCGGAGCTGGAGGGAGTGGATGTTTGTGGATGGGGTGCCGATCGTGCGGGGGCTGCCTTGTCCTGGATGGCGTGGAGATTCCCGATGCTGTTGGACCTGCACTCGCCTCCTTCCCCCCCCCGCCACTCCCCCCACCCCCTCCCCGTCGCCTCCCCCCCCCTCCCCCCTCCCCCCCGCCCCCGCACCCCCACCTTCCCTGAGCTCTGCGCCCGACTCCACCAGGGGGCAGCGAGACACCATCTCCGGAGTGCCGGTGACTCTGGGAAGAGGCCACCAGGGGGCAGCGAGACACCATCTCCGGAGTGCCGGTGACTCTGGGAAGAGGCCACCAGGGGGCAGCGAGACACCATCTCCGGAGTGCCGGTGACTCTGGGAAGAGGCCAGCCACCAGGGGGCAGGAGAATCCCGGTCTGAGGCAGCCGTCTCAGAGACGGCTGGAATCACCGAGGGAGCACGGAGTGAGTCAATACTTGACAGTCGCCAACAGACTGGGACGTCAGAGGAACGTCCTAACCTGGAGGAGGCGGGAATGAAGAACCGTTATCCAAATTTCAAACCTTTCTTAGATTTGATTTGATTTGTTATTGTCACATGTATTGGGATACAGTGAAAAGTATTGTTTCTTGCGCACTATACAGACAAAGCATACCGTTCATGGAGAAGGAAAGGAGAGGGTGCAGAATGTAGTGTTACAGTCATAGCTCGGGTGTAGAGAAAGATCAACTTAACGCGAGGTCGGTCCATTCAAAAGTCTGACAGCAGCAGCAGGGAAGAAGCTGTTCTTGAGTCGGTCGGTGCGTGACCTCAGACTTTTGTATCTTTTTCCCGAAGGAAGAAGGTGGAAGAGAGAATGTCTGGGGTGTGACGGGTCCTTAATTATGCCGGCTGCTTTTCCCGAGGCAGCGGGAAGTGTAGACAGAGTCAATGGATGGGAGGCTGGTTTGCGTGATGACAACATGCAGCACGGGTAGCACAGTGGTTAGCGCTGCTGCTTCACAGCTCCAGGGACCTGGGTTCAATTCCGGCCTCAGGTCACTGTCTGTGTGGAGTTTGCACATTCTCCTCGTGTCTGCGTGGGTTTCCTCCGGGTGCTCCGGTTTCTGCCCACAGTCCAAAAGATGTGTAGGTTCGGCAGATTGGACATTCTATATTGCATCTCAGTGTCCCAAGATGTGTAGGTTAGGTGGATTGGCCATGCTAAATTGTCCCTTAGTGTCCAAAGATGTGTAGGTTAGGTGGATTGGCCATGCTAAATTGCCCCTTCGCGTCCAACTATGTGCAGGTTAGGCGGATTGGCCATGCTAAATTGCACCCTAGTGTCCAAAGATGTGCGAGTTGGGTGGATTGGCCGTGCTAAATTGTCCCTTAGTGTCCAAAGATGTGTAGGTTAGGTGGATTGGCCATGGTAAATTGCCCCTTAGTGTCCAAAGATGTGCAGGTTAGGTGGATTGGCCATGCTAAATGTCCCCTTAGTGTCCAAAGATGTGCAGGTTAGGTGGATTGGCCGTGCTAAATTGTCCCTTAGTGTCCAAAGATGTGTGAGTTAGGTGGATTGGCCATGCTAAATTGTCCCTTAGTGTCCAAAGATGTGCAGGTTAGGTGGATTGGCCGTGCTAAATTGTCCCTTAGTGTCCAAAGATGTGTGAGTTAGGTGGATTGGCCATGCTAAATTGTCCCTTAGTGTCCAAAGATGTGCAGGTTAAGTGGATTGGCCATGCTAAATTGTCCCTTAGTGTCCAAAGATGTGCAGGTCAGGTGGATTAGCAGGGTAAATACATGGGGTTACGGGGATAGGCAGTGTGGGATTGGGGCCGGTGTCGGCTCGATGGGCCGAATGGCCTTCTTCTTGCGCTGTAGGGATTCTACAGAGAATTCAATGACTCTGTGAAGAAGATCTCCCTCATCTTGGTCCTCAATGGCGTACCCCTTATTCTTCGGCTGTGACCCTCAGTTCTGGACTTCCCCAAGATTGGGAATATCCTTCCCGCATTGAGCCCGTCCAGTCCCGTCGGGATCTTATATCCCTCTCAACGCGGAGCTGAAGTTTTCTATTGCCCGCTTACTTGTCCACCCCCGCCTCCCCCCCCCCCGCCACCTGCACACGCACAGAACTCCTCCCCTCTCCCCGCCTCCCGCACACAACTCCCCCCCTCTCCCCGCCTCCCGCACACAACTCCTCCCCTCTCCCCGCCTCCCGCACACAACTCCCCCCCTCTCCCCGCCTCCCGCACACAACTCCTCCCCTCTCCCCGCCTCCCGCACACAACTCCCCCCTCTCCCCGCCTCCCGCACACAACTCCTCCCCTCTCCCCGCCTCCCGCACACAACTCCTCCCCTCTCCCCGCCTCCCGCACACAACTCCTCCCCTCTCCCCGCCTCCCGCACACAACTCCTCCCCTCTCCCCGCTTCCCACACACAACTCCTCCCCTCTCCCCGCCTCCCGCACACAACTCCTCCCCTCTCCCCGCCTCCCGCACACAACTCCTCCCCTCTCCCCGCCTCCCGCACACAACTCCTCCCCTCTCCCCGCCTCCCGCACACAACTCCTCCCCTCTCCCCGCCTCCCGCACGCAACCCCTCCCCTCTCCCCGCCTCCCGCACACAACTCCTCCCCCCCCGCCTCCCGCACACAACTCCTCCCCTCTCCCTGCCTCCCGCACACAACTCCTCCCCTCTCCCCGCTTCCCACACACAACTCCCCCCCTCTCCCCGCCTCCCGCACACAACTCCTCCCCTCTCCCCGCTTCCCGCACACAACTCCTCCCCTCTCCCCGCTTCCCGCACACAACTCCTCCCCTCTCCCCGCCTCCCGCACACAACTCCTCCCCCCCCGCCTCCCGCACACAACTCCTCCCCTCTCCCCCCGCCTCCCGCACACAACTCCTCCCCTCTCCCCGCCTCCCGCACACAACTCCTCCCCTCTCCCCGCCTCCCGCACACAACTCCTCCCCACTCCCCCCCGCCTCCCACACACAACTCCTCCCCTCTCCCCGCCTCCCGCAGAGTTTTTGAGGGGTAGATAGTGGAGGATGACTGTTCCCTCTGTTGTGAGGTTAAGCCGTGTCCTGGTGTAACTTCCCCTCACCCCCATCGTCCTGCCTTGGATTTATTTTAACATTCTGTGCCCAACACCCCGCCCCCCCCCCCCCCCCCCCCCCGCTGTTAAATGCTGACAGATTGGGAAACTGTTGACATACAGAGGGATCTGGATGTCCCAGTGCATCAGTCGCTGAAGGTAAGCATTGCAGGTCGAGCAAGCAGTGAGGAAGGCAGGTGATAACTTGGCCTTCATTGCGAGAGGTTTTGAGTGCAGGAACAGGGATGCTTTGTTGCAATTTTCCAGGGCCTTGGTGAGGCCACACCTGGAGTATTATAGAACATAGAACAGTCCAGCACAGAACAGGCCCTTCGGCCCACAATGTTGTGCCGAGCTTTATCTGAAACCAAGATCAAGCTATCCCACTCCCTATCATCCTGGTGTGCTCCATGTCCCTATCCAATAACCGCTTAAATGTTCCTAAAGTGTCTGACTCCACTATCACTGCAGGCAGTCCATTCCACACCCCAACCACTCTCTGCGTAAAGAACCTACCTCTGATATCCTTCCTATATCTCCCACCACGAACCCTATAGTTATGCCCCCTTGTAATAGCTCCATCCACCCGAGGAAATAGTCTTTGAACGTTCACTCTATCTATCCCCTTCATCATTTTATAAACCTCTATTAAGTCTCCCCTCAGCCTCCTCCGCTCCACAGAGAGAACAGCCCTAGCTCCCTCAACCTTTCCTCATCAGACCTACCCTCCAAACCAGGCAGCATCCTGGTAAATCTCCTCTGCACTCTTTCCAGCGCTTCCACATCCTTCTTATAGTGAGGTGACCAGAACTGCACACAATATTCCAAATGTGGTCTCACCAAGGTCCTGTACAGTTGCAGCATAACCCCACGGCTCTTAAACTCCAACCCCCTGTTAATAAAAGCTAACACGCTATAGGCCTTCTTCACAGCTCTATCCACTTGAGTGGCAACCTTCAGAGATCTGTGGATATGGACCCCAAGATCTCTCTGTTCCTCCACAGTCTTCAGAACATTGTGTGCAGCTTTGGCCTCCTTATCTCAAGAAAGGATACAAGAACATAAGAACTAGGAGCAGGAGTCAGCCATCTGGCCCCTCGAACCTGCTCCGCCATTCAATAAGATCATGGCTGAACTTTTCGTGGACTCAGCTCCACTTACCCGCCCGCTCACCATAACCCTTAATTCCTTATGGGTGGCACAGTGGGTTAGCACTGCTGCCTCACAGCGCCAGGGACCCGGGTTCGATTCCCGGCTCGGGTCACTGTCTGTGCGGAGTCTGCACGTTCTCCCCATGTCTGCGTGGGTTTCCTCCGGGTGCTCCGGTTTCCTCCCACAGTCTGAAAGACGTGCAGGTTTGGTGCTAAATTCTCCCTCAGTGTTACCCGAACAGGCGCCGGAGTGTGGCGACTAGGGGATTTTCACAGTAACTACATTGCAGTGTTAACTTTATAGAACCTTAGTTGGGCCGCACTTGGAATCTAGTGTTCAATTCTGGTCGCTACACTACCAGAAGGATGTGGAGGCTTTGGAGAGGGTACAGAAAAGATTTACCAGGATGTTGCCTGGTATGGAGGGCATTAGCTATGAGGAGAGGTTGGAGAAACTTGGTTTGTTCTCACTGGAACGACGGAGGTTGAGGGACGACCTGATAGAAGTCTACAAGATTATGAGGGGCATGGACAGAGTGGATAGTCAGAAGCTTTTTCCCCAGGGTGGAAGAGTCAATTACTCGGGGGCACAGGTTTAAGGTGTGAGGGGCAAGGTTTAAAGGAGATGTACGAGGCAAGTTTTTTACACAGAGGGTGGTGGGTGCCTGGAACTCGCTGCCGGGGGAGGGAGTGGAAGCAGATACGATAGTGAGTTTTACGGAATGTCTGGACAAATACATGAATAGGATGGGATTAGAGGGATACGGTCCCCGGAAGGGGAGGGGGTTTTAGTTCAGTCGGGGCAGCATGGTCGGTGCAGGCTTGGAGGGGCCGAAGGGCCTGTTCCTGTGCTGTAATTCTCTTTGTTCTTTGTACTTGTGACACTAATAGAAACATAGAAACTAGAAGCAGGAAGAGGCCATTCGGCCCTTCAAGCCTGCTCCACCATTCATTGTGATTATGGCTGATCATCGAATTCAATATCCTGATCCCCCCCTTCCCCCCACATCCCGCGATCCCTTTAGCCCCAAGAGCGATATCTAATTCCTTCTTGAAATCACACTTCGTTTTGGCCTCAACTACTTTCTGTGGGAGTGAATTCCACACCTTCACCACCCTCTGGGTGAAGAAATTTCTCCTCACCTCAGTCCTAAAAGGTTTACCCCCTTATCCTCAAACTATGACCCCCTTGTTCTGGGCACCCCCCACGATGGGGAACCTTCTTTCTGAATCCACCCTGTCTAACCCTGTTAGAATTTTATAAGTTTCTATCAGATCCCCTCTCACTCTTCCAAACTCCAGTGAATATATCTCGCATTAAGTTGATCTTTCTCTACACCCTAGCTATGACTGTAACACTACATTCTGCACTCTCTCCTTTCCTTCTCTATGAACGGTATGCTTTGTCTGTATACCGCGCAAGAAACAATACTTTTCCCTGTATCCCAATACATGTGACAATAATAAATCAAATCAGAACTACAAAAGGGTCGTGAATGAAACCCAATCCATCACGCAAACCAGCCTCCCATCCATTGACTCTGTCGACGCTTCCCGCTGCCTCGGGGAAAAGCAGCCAGAATAATTAAGGACCCCCCCCACGCACCCCGGACATTCTCTCTTCCACCTTCTTCCTGTCGGGAAAAAGGTACAAAAGTCTGAGGTCACCTACCAACTGCCTGCAGCAGTAGTGGACTCGCCAACATGAAGGGCATTTAAATGGTTATTGGATAAACATATGGATGATATTGGAATAGTGTAGGTTAGAGGGGCTTTAGATTGGTTCCACTGGTCGGCGCAACATCGAGGGCCGAAGGGCCTGTACTGCGCTGTAATGTTCTATGTTCTGTGTTCAACCGACTCAAGAACAGCTTCTTCCCTGCTGCTGTCAGGCTTTTGAATGGACCTACCTCGCATTAAGTTGATCTTTCTCTACACCCTAGCTATGACTGTAACACTACATTCTGCACTCTCTCCTTTCCTTCTCTATGAACGGTATGCTTTGTCTGTCCCCGGAAGAGTAGGGGGTTTTAGTGTCAAGAGGTACAGGAGATCCTGTGATGGAGTGAGGGATTCTGGGAAAGTTGCTCCTCAGACGGCCCGTGTGGATTAGTCAGCGTGGATATCGCCGTGGTGACAGTGGGAGCTATAGAGGACTCTGACTCAGGAAGGTTGTGGCTTCCGGTTTCACTCTCACTGTCTGTGGGATCGTGCTGTGCCCAGATTAGATGTGGCCCATGGAGTGTTGCGCAAGTGACCACACTTGGTGGTTGATTAAGACATTGTTTGCCTTGTGAACTGTGAACGCAGATACCGGACATATCACCGGTCGAACAAGTACGGTTGTGCAATGGCTGAATGGCCTTTGACAGAGCGGCGCACCCTCAGCACCGACCCTCCCACAGTGCGGCGCTCCCTCAGCACCGACCCTCCCACAGTGCGGCGCTCCCTCAGCACTAACCCTCCTACAGTGCGGCGCTCCCTCAGCACCGACCCTCCCACAGTGCGGCGCTCCCTCAGCACCGACCCTCCCACAGTGCGGCGCTCCCTCAGCACCGACCCTCCCACAGTGCGGCGCTCCCTCAGCACTGACCCTCCCACAGTGCAGCGCTCCCTCAGCACTGACCCTCCCACAGTGCGGCGCTCCCTCAGCACTGACCCTCCCACAGTGCGGCGCTCCCTCAGCACTGACCCTCCCACAGTGCGGCGCTCCCTCAGCACTGACCCTCCCGCAGTGCGGCGCTCCCTCAGCACCGACCCTCCCACAGTGCGGCGCTCCCTCAGCACTGACCCTCCCACAGTGCGGCGCTCCCTCAGCACTGACCCTCCCACAGTGCGGCGCTCCCTCAGCACTGACCCTCCCACAGTGCGGCGCTCCCTCAGCACTGACCCTCCCACAGTGCGGCGCTCCCTCAGCACTGACCCTCCCACAGTGCGGCGCTCCCTCAGCACTGACCCTCCCACAGTGCGGCACTCCCTCAGCACTGACCCTCCCACAGTGCGGCGCTCCCTCAGCACCGACCCTCCCACAGTGCGGCGCTCCCTCAGCACTGACCCTCCCACAGTGCGGCGCTCCCTCAGCACCGACCCTCCCACAGTGCGGCGCTCCCTCAGCACTGACCCTCCCACAGTGCGGCGCTCCCTCAGCACTGACCCTCCCGCAGTGCGGCGCTCCCTCAGCACCGACCCTCCCACAGTGCGGCGCTCCCTCAGCACTGACCCTCCCACAGTGCGGCGCTCCCTCAGCACTGACCCTCCCACAGTGCGGCGCTCCCTCAGCACTGACCCTCCCACAGTGCGGCGCTCCCTCAGCACTGACCCTCCCACAGTGCGGCGCTCCCTCAGCACTGACCCTCCCACAGTGCGGCGCTCCCTCAGCACTGACCCTCCCACGACACAAAACTGGCAGGACTTGCAGATAGTGAGGAACATTGTCAGAGGCTACAGAAGGATATAGATAGGCTGGAAATTTGGGCAAGGAAATGGCAGATGGAGTTCAATCCTGATAAATGCGAAGTGATGCATTTTGGTGGGAATAATGTAGGGAGGAGCTACACGATAAATGGAAGAACCATAAAGGGTGTAGAGACGCAGAGGGACCTGGGTGTGCAAGTCCACAGATCTTTGAAGGTGACGTCACAGGTGGAGAAGGTGGTGAAGAAGGCATATGGCATGCTTGCCTTTATAGGACGGGGCATAGAGTATAAGAGTTGGGGTCTGATGTTGCAGATGTATAGAACGTTGGTTCGGCCGCATTTGGAATACTGCGTCCAGTTCTGGTCGCCACACTACCAGAAGGACGTGGAGGCTTTGGAGAGAGTACAGAGGAGGTTTACCAGGATGTTGCCTGGTATGGAGGGGCTTGGTTATGAGGAGAGATTGGGGAAACTGGGGTTGTTCTCCTTGGAAAGACGGAGGATGAGGGGAGACTTAATAGAGGTGTATAAAATTATGAAAGGCATAGATAGGGTGAACGGTGGGAAGCTTTTCCCCGGGTCGGTGGTGACGTTCACGAGGGGTCATAGGTTCAAGGTGAAGGGGGGGAGGTTTAACACAGATATCAGAAGGACATATTTCACACAGAGGGTCGTGGGGGCCTGGAATGTGTTGCCGGGCAAGGTGGTGGAGGCGGACACACTGGGAACGTTTAAGACTTATCTAGACAGCTATATGAACGGAGTGGGAATGGAGGGATACAAAAGAGTGGTCTAGTTTGGACCAGGGAGCGGCGCGGGCTAATTGTTCCTGGTTTCTCGTTTCAAGGCTTCATTCTACGATCATCTTGCTGGTGCCAGTACAGAGTGAGACTGCGGATAGTTGGGAACCTGTCTCGGGGGCAGGGAATTTATATGGTGTTCGTGGAAGTGGAAATGACTAGGGTTGGGAAGCATTTTCCGATCGGGGCCATTGTGATCTCCTGGACTCGTTTCGATCGCCTCAGGGGGTCGGAGAGGAATTTCCCAGATTTTTTTTTCCCCATATTGGCCCTGGGGTTTTTCACTCTGGGTTTTCGCCTCTCCCTGGAGATCACATGGTCTGGAATGGGGGGGTGGGGGTGAGTTAATAGGTTGTGATGAACAAAGCATCGTAGCTGTGAGGGACAGCTCGGTGGATAGGATATTGGTATGTAGATAGGCTGGAAAATTGGGCGGGGATCCTGGATTCAGGATTCAATCCTGGACCGGGGAGCGGCGCGGGCTTGGAGGGCCGAAGGGCCTGTTCCTGTGCTGTATTGTTCTTTGTTCTTTGTTCTTTGTTCTTAGTGCGGCACTCCCTCAGCACTGACCCTCCCCACAGTGCGGCGCTCCCTCAGCACTGACCCTCCCACAGTGCGGCGCTCCCTCAGCACTGACCCCTCCCCACAGTGCGGCGCTCCCTCAGCACTGACCCTCCCACAGTGCGGCGCTCCCTCAGCACTGACCCTCCCACAGTGCGGCGCTCCCTCAGCACTGACCCTCCCACAGTGCGGCGCTCCCTCAGCACTGACCCTCCCACAGTGCGGCGCTCCCTCAGCACTGACCCTCCCACAGTGCGGCGCTCCCTCAGCACTGACCCTCCCACAGTGCGGCGCTCCCTCAGCACCGACTCCCCACAGTGCGGCGCTCCCTCAGCACTGACCCTCCCACAGTGCGGCGCTCCCTCAGCACTGACCCTCCCACAGTGCGGCGCTCCCTCAGCACTGCCCCTCCACAGTGCGGCGCTCCCTCAGCACTGACCCTCCCACACTGCGGCGCTCCCTCAGCACTGGCCCTCCCACAGTGCGGCGCTCCCTCAGCACTGAACCCTCCCACACTGCGGCGCTCCCTCAGCACTGGCCC